>NC_086452.1:305683456-305983456 GCF_028390025.1 Pseudophryne corroboree | reverse complement strand
TTCTTTCATGGTATGTCCATCTCCTCGGACACAGTTTTCCTATACTGAGTCTGCAGGAGGGGCATAGAGGGGAGGAGCCAGCACATACTATTGATTTCTTAAAGTGCCAGGCTCCAATGGACCCAATCTTATACCCCATGGTACTAAAGTCACCCCAGTATCCACTACGGACTACGAGAAAAGGAATTACCGGTAGGTATTAAATTCCTATTTTTACACACTGGGTATTCTAAGATAGGAACTAGTCCACAGTATTACAAATTAGTGATTGGATTCACAAAAGTGACCCCCCCACCTTATTTTCCACATTCATGTTTTTAATTGAAATATGCATGCATTATTCTTGCCTGGATTATTATGGCTATATTTCATTGTACAATTTTGTACTTAATTTGCAGAACTACAAACCAACCGGACACAGACAGCAGAGCCTGCAGCAAGCAAGCGCACCGAGAGCAGTGCATTGGTATGATGATTTTAAAATGTTGTAAATGTTTGTTTCCCTTGCATTGGAGGGCACTAACCCTGAGGTACTTAGGTGTATGCCTCTAATGTGTGGTTGTCAGAAACTACAGCCATTGCCATTCTAGATGCTGTATCGCCAAAAGATTGTTCAGATAGTTTCGCATTTTCTATCTTAAAATATATTATTTTCAGGATGGATGGGGCTTCCTTTACATTCACTCCAGCTTCAGCCTTGGCTAATAAGGCTGTTATAAATTGGCCAGAACAGCAGTTTGAAGGCCTGAACTCTGGCAGGCCAGAGCCCAGAATGAATGGCCTTTATTGTACTTAGGTGATGTGGCCTCTTTGGTCTGGATCCAGAAAACCTCAATGTTGGCATCAATATAAACACATGGGGGTATATGCAATTGCGGTCGAATTCCCGAAATTGTCGAATTTCGGGTCATTTTCGCCAAAAAAAATAATTTGTCAATGCAATTCAGTGCTTTCCGTCAAAAAAACGGACTTTCAAAATTCGACTTTTTGAAATTCGACTTTTTGCAAATTCGACTTTTCTGCAATGATACAAGTGCTGCAATTCGACAAAAGCATATTCAATTCAAGTTTGGAAATTCGACAGCAGTGCTTTTAGACAGTAAATTCGTCATTTTCAATCCGCCACACTTTGGAGGGTGAAAACAATAAAAAAGAATTTAAACATGGTTTTTTTTGTGTTTTTTTTTTTGGGAATAGCATATCTATTTATATTAGAAGGGATTAGGTACTTTTTCTTTTTTTTTTGGAGGCACAAGTATTATTTATATATTTTTAAAAAAAAATTTTTAAAAAATTTTTTTATTGCTGGAACGGTAAAATAAAAATAAAAAAATGGCGTGGGGTCCCCCGTCCAAAGCATAACCAGCCTCGGGCTCTTCGAGCTGGTCCTGGTTCTAAAAATGCGGGGAGAAATTGGGCAGGGATCCCCCGTATTTTTAAAACCAGCACCGGGCTCTGCGCCTGGTGCTGGTGCAAAAAATACGGGGGACAAAACGAGCAGGGGTCCCCCGTATTTTTCACACCAGCATCGGGCTCCACTAGCTGGACAGATAATGCCACAGCCGGGGGTCACTTTTATACAGTGCCCTGCGGCCGTGGCATTAAATATCCAACTAGTCACCCCTGGCCGGGGTACCCTGGGGGAGTGGGGACCCCTTCAATCAAGGGGTCCCCCCCCCCAGCCACCCAAGGGCCAGGGGTGAAGCCCGAGGCTGTCCCCCCCATCCAAGGGCTGCGGATGGGAGGCTGATAGCCTTGAGTAAAATGACAGAATATTGGTTTTTCCAGAAGAACTACAAGTCCCAGCAAGCCTCCCCCGCAAGCTGGTACTTGGAGAACCACAAGTACCAGCATGCGGGAGAAAACCGGGCCCGCTGGTACCTGTAGTTCTACTGGAAAAAAAATACCCAAATAAAAACAGTACACAGACACCGTGACAGTAAAACTTTATTACACACTGCCGACACACACATACTTACCTATGTTCACACGCCGACATCGGTCCTCTTCTCCATGTAGAATCCACGGATACCTGAAAAGAAAAGATCAATATACTCACCTCAGCCATGGTCCAGAGATAAATCCACGGACTTGGCAAAAAAAGAAAACGAACACCCGGACCACCGGACTGAAAGGGGTCCCATGCTGACACATGAGACCCCTTTCCACGAATGAGACCTGTCAGTGACAGCTGTCACACAAAGGTCTCTAAAGCCAATCAGGAAGCGCAACTTCGTTGCGCTCACCTGATTGGCTGTGCGCTGTCTGAACTCAGACAGCGCATCGCACAGCTCCGTCCATTATATTCAATGGTGGGAACTTAGCGGCTAGCGGTGAGGTCACCCGCCGGTCAGCGGCTGACCGCGGGTAACCCCACCGCTGACGGCAAAGTTCCCACCATTGAAACTAATGGAGCGGCTTTGCGATGCGCTGTCTGACAGCTCAGACAGCGCACAGCCAATCAGGTGAGCGCCACGGAAGTAGCGCTTCCTGATTGGCTGAAGGGACTTCAGTGACAGGAGTCACGTGATGTCCCGGCATTCGTGGAAAGGGGTCTCATGTGAAAGCATGGGACCCCTTTCAGTCCGGCATGGAACGGGTGTTCGTTTTTTTTTTTTAACAAGTTCGTGGATTATCTCTGGACGTGGATGTACCTCTGGACGCTGGAAGGTGAGTATAATTGTTTTCACAGGTACCCTCGGATCGTCGGAGACCGTGGCAGTCGGCGTGTCAACATAGGTAAGTATGTGTGTGTCGGCAGTGTGTAATAAAGTTTTACTTGTCACGGTGTGTGTGTCCTGTTTTTATTTGGGTATTTTTTTCCCAGTAGAACTACAGGTACCAGCGGGCCCGGTTTTCTCCCGCATGCTGGTACTTGTGGTTCGCCAAGTACCAGCTTGCGGGGGAGGCTTGCTGGGACTTGTAGTACTGCTGGAAAAAACAATATTCTTGTCATTTTACTCAAGGCTATCAGCCTCCCATCCGCAGCCTTTGGATGGGGGGGACAGCCTCGGGCTTCACCCCTGGCCCTTGGGTGGCTGGGGGGGGGGGACCCCTTGATTGAAGGGGTCCCCTCTCCCCCAGGGTACCCCGGCCAGGGGTGACTAGTTGGATATTTAATGCCACGGCCGCAGGGCACTGTATAAAAGTGACCCCCGGCTGTGGCATTATCTGTCCAGCTAGTGGAGCCCGATGCTGGTGTGAAAAATACGGGGGACCCCTACTCGTTTTGTCCCCCGTATTTTTTGCACCAGCACCAGGCGCAGAGCCCGGTGCTGGTTTTAAAAATACGGGGGATCCCTGCCCAATTTTTCCCCGCATTTTTAGAACCAGGACCAGCTCGAAGAGCCCGAGGCTGGTTATGCTTTGGAGGGGGGACCCCACGCCATTTTTTTTCTCGGGTTTTTCCCCGTTTTTTTAAATCGCGGCAAAATCCGGCAAATCGGCCGATTTTCGCCCGCGGGACTGTCGAATCCGTTTTTCATTGAATATGGTGAATTCCGGCAGCCACCTGCCGGAATTCACTTGTCGAATTGTGTCGAATTAAAAAACGGCGATAATTTGCCGCGATTCGCCGTGAATTGCATATACCCCATGGGTGGATAATTAGAGCCACCCCTTGCAAAATGTTAAATACAATTATCAATATCCTGACCAGAAAGTATTTAAAAGACCAGTAAACCTAAATTATTTTTATTAAATGTTACCAGATGGAGTCTATTCAATGCAGGTCGGATCCTTTTCGACGGAATGATCCGACAATGCAGCATTCAATTTGGCAGCCAAATCCGACAGGTTTTGGCTGTTCTCGACAATGTCAATCCAACTTTTTTTTAGCCGCGGATCCACTTGTTTTCCGCCAAATTGGAATTGCCGACCTGTCGGAAAAACGGCAGCCCCATTGAATAGGTCAAATCACAATTCAACCTAAAAAAGTCAGAAACTGCTGTCTTTCCGACAAGACAGCAGTTCCATCTATAATTGAATACACCCCTAAGTCAGAGGCCGTTCTGCACTCAGCCCTATGTTTTCTGATATGAGGGTTGTCACAGAGACTCTTCTCTCTGTCTAGAGGAGCAAAGCAATTTAACACCAGAATTAAGCAATCCTTGACTTTCACTAATGCTGGTATTTCAGAATCAGAATCAGCTTTATTGGCCAGGTATACTTGTGTATGCTAGGAATTTGTCTTCGGTTTGCTATACAACAGCCAAGTAGGTAACCGATAAGCAGGTGGGGGGGGAAGAGGGGACCAATGAAAATTCACACAGATAGGTATACCGTAAGGACACAAGTTAGTTACATGTACGTCTAGTCAGTCAATGTTTTAAATTATGAGCTTTGCTTGGAATATGTCATTTGGTGATTAAGGGAACTTTCACTAGTAAATGAACTGAGCATTGTCACATATATGAAATATATAGTGGTGGCATAAAGCATAGGAATGTTATGTATATGATCAGAGCACATTTAGTAAATAGATGAATATTATGGCCAATATGTGGTCCACATTTCTCACTCTTTCAATTCTACAGGCATCTATTATCCAGAATGTGTTTGTTGCTTGTAGAGAAGGCAGCCGAGGATAAATGTAATCCTCCTTGGATGCCAAGTTTCTTTCAGAAATATTTTCAATTGATATTATTTTTTAACCTCTTGTGTTACACATGCACCCTTTACTTATCTGTTGCCTTTTCCTGCTTTATTTTCAGGGTCGAAAAGCTGGAGTCATTGATCTTACACTTGATGATGAAGATGTGGTGTCGTCTCCTCAAGGTGAGGAGGATTTAACTTTAGACTGTACTGGCTTGGAGCTATAAATAAATAATGCATAGTAATATTTCAAAACCATACTAGTTTATTTAAAAAAAAACAAATAAATCTAAAATGCACAAGTTTTTAATTTGCTCTCCCTCACTGTGTTCTCCAAGCTTTTGCTATGTGTTCTACTCTAACTATATTTCAATGTCTTCATTTTGTGTTATACAATTTATAATTGTATTTTGTTGCACAACTACAACCTACAGAAGTGTCCTCATACATCTTTGATGCAGTCTCGCCAAACAGACTCTCTTAGCACGCAGGTCCCATGAATTTCTACTAGCGTCGGGAGTCTTTTTTTTGCGTTTTTGTGCCAAAAATGCATCTTAGTCGCAACACGATTTGACTATGACACATGAGGTGACTCTGCTGATTAATTTGATATGTAACATTAATATCTCTAAGATGCAGTTTTGGCAATAAAAGACACCCAACGCTAGTGGAGTCGCATGGGGCCTGTCGGCTTACTCACGCCAGGTGTATCCCGCTGTGTTGCATATTGAGGCTAGATGCATGAGGAGACACAGTAGTGTGCTTGTAGCGAGCTGCCATTTGTTTTTTGTTGTTTTCAGTCTCTCCTTTTTTTACAAAACTCTGCATAGAACTTATATTTTCTCATGAATTTTTTCTACTTTCCCACTATGGTCATAAGACCTGTTGGTAGGTTTATTGTCTTCTGATAAAACAAGTTCTGTGTGTATAGAAATTAGATTATTCTTTAGTGGAAAAGCAGGAATTCTCTTCCATAAAATTCTTTTCTCTGAACCCACTGGGGACACTGGACCCTGGGGAAATATTTTCTTACACGATGGTGCTACGGTTCTTTGAATTTTCTCAATAGGTAATGTCTCCTATTTCCATATTTCCCTACTCCTGGAACCCTAGGCAGAAACAAAAGCATAGGGAAAAACACATCTGCGTGAAAATACATATTCATGTTTAGTAAACATTAAACAAGAGAACCAGTGTGTTTTCCTGATCTATAACATTGGGATGGAGTGCTGTGGAAGATCTGTCATGCATCCAGAATTATCACCCAAGTAATCTAAAGAGGAATGAAGCCACTGATGGTGGTAGAGAGCCTGATGACTTTACACCAGTTGAGCAGAATGCCTGTCAGACTGTGTGAGGACTTGGCAAATGATTTATTCACAGACCAAACCTGTTTATATCTCAGCTATACTTAAAGAGCTGAAAACTGCTGTCTCAACCCATAATCTCTTCCTTTACAAAAAAAGGACCAAAAAAGAGTAACCCACGCTTTTGACATACAGTATTTACCAGTAGTCCTAACGGGATGCGGTCAACATCCCGCTGGACGGGATCCCGGCGGTCGAAATACCGACGCCGGAATCCCGACCGCCACAATCCCGACATATTCTCCCTCCGTGGGTGTCCACGACACCCGTAGAGGGAGAATATAATAGTGTGTCGAGCGTAGCGAGGCACCGTGCCCGCAAGGGGCTGCGTTCCGCTCTCCACCCCTGTCGGGATTGTGTGGTCGGGATTCCGGCGTCGGTATTTCGACCACCGGGATCCCGTCCAGCGGGATTACGTACTGATCCCGTCCTAACAATACACAGACAAAATAGACAACATCTGTTAAAGATAGGGAATGAAGAGTCTTTTTTTTTTTTTTTTACTCTCTAATGCCTGTGCAATAGGGCTCGGTAAGCGGAGACTGCTGAAGCTCATATTCTTGCTCTGCTTTAGACGACATCTAGAGCTGCAACCCTTAGATATTCTGTTCCCTTCCGGTTGTGTTTCACTGAGACCGTAAATTCCAACCTAGGTTTTTGTGACTGCAAGCAGTCCAAGACTTGCACTGACCACTTTTCCACAGCCTTGTAAGACCCCGGCTGAGGGTAATACCAGTCTCTCCAAGACACCAGACAAATGTACTTAAGAATGTTTTTAGATTTGTGATGTATAACACCCTTACAAGTTTCAGCATTAGACAGTTTGAATAGTGGTGACTCCTCACACTATGGGTTGTCCACCATAGGTGGATTTCCATTTATCCTTGTATTAATGAATAAAGGGCCTTATACAGAGGTGGACGCAGCCTCTGCGTTCGAATGCAGTGACCGCGTCCACCAGGTCTGCGTACATGCACTGGCGATAATGTGCGTGCACGTCCCTTCACCATGCGGCTGCATCCATGAAGGATGCAGCCAGAAGGTGAGTGACAGAAGTGGGCGATGGGTGGTCGGCGACACAGCATTGTGGGGGCATGGAGGGCAAAATCGGGAGGTGTCGGGCGAGTTTTCGGTGTGGATGCGTGATGTCATACACAGCCGCTCCGTGAAAAAATGGCACCAGACTGCCTACCAGCGGTCGATAGGGGTTGAATGTAAATCGATGCATTCGCAATTAAATTGCGAACGCATCGCGGGGTGGCGCCACACACATGTTGGGTGGCCTTGCCCTGTGCTGAACATCCCCTAGCATGTGAGCAGATGGACGCAGATCTTGCATCCATCTCTGAATGACCCCCAAAGTGCATGTGACCTCAATCTTACAGCCTGGTCCTTGCCTCACCAATTACTGTTGCCAAATGCAGAAAATAAAGTTTTTGCTTTTTCTTCCTCTTTAACAGGAAATTTTCATGTTGTCCTGGGCGTGTAGTGCTAGCATAGCAGTCCAAATATTCACGATATCATTTCTTAGAATCCTTACCAAAATGTGAGGACTCATCAGCTTCTGATTTTGAAGCTACCTTGCCTCTTGACCCAGAACATTACTTTTTCCTGATCTCCGAAGGGGATTAATTCTCTTAGCTTGGCCAAGCATTGCAACCAAACCAATTCCTCTTGTGGTATCACTAAGGGACCAGCTAAATGCACTGTGTATTTGGTCACTTTTCATTCACAATCAGGGCACCCTTGGCAAGCTGTGCAGGCTCAGAAATAGAAATACTGGTTCTACCATATGGGTGGCAACCAGAAAGGTGTCTGTGCTGCACACAAAGCATCCATGCCAAATTTACCACAACATTTTACACAAGTGAAGACTCATCAGTGCTAACTAGGAATTGTTCCCTTTATTCATCCTTTATGGTGAAAAGAAGGCCCTGAATAACATTGTACTCAGAATCCAGCAGAAAGTGCAGAAGTCCTCCATAAACAAATCCTATGCTCCCTAGCTAAAGCTAATTCCCAGCTGGTGTCACAGAAAAAGTAAGAGCTGCTGGCATGGCTGTAAAGTGGAAATAAGTAATCACCATTTTACAATAAATAGGCTAGATGCATCATCGCTTGGAGTGTGAGAAAATGGAAATGATAAACTACCAGCCAACCAGCTCCTAACTGTCATTTTTCAAACAGAGCCTGTGACATGGCCATTAGGAGCTGATTGGCTGGGGCCTTTTCTCTCTTCATTTTATCACTCTCCAAGTGATAATGCCAAGCTTGGGGAAGAATGATATTGGGGGTTATCGTTACATCGTTTTAGGCTCAAAATGTTAGCAGCCTAATGGGAAGCAGTCCCAAGCAACTCTGTTTCTCATAGTACAGATCGGCAACATGAAGCTATCTGTAGTATAGTCATCCGTCTGTACAAGACTACATGTAACAAATACAATTTTAGAGTTAAGGTGTGTACACACGGTGAGATATTTTCTTTCCATTTTGACTATATAGTCAAAATCGCAAGAAAAGTTAGTGCAAATCGCAAGGTGTGATGCCACTTGCGATCCCGATTCGATCCCGATGCTCGGTCCCGCCAGGTCGGTATTGCAAGAAAAGATAGACTGTGCAGACAAGTCAATCCTTGCTAGATCGGTGTACTATGTAGTTCATCTCACATGTCAATGACATCTCACATAAGCCAAAATCGTAAGCACACATATCTCAAGAAAAGTTAGTCAAAATCGGTGGTGCTGGGCTTCGGGGAGTTCAAGGGAAATAGCATAGTCAAAATCGGCCATAGCAAGGATCTCACCGTGTGTACACACCTATAGTGCCTTTTCATAGCAAATATTAGAAGTTAAACATTAACTTCTGCAACTTTAAACATGTTTAGATTTATCTATATAACTTTTTATTGCAAATCCGATAAACCAGTACTGGCTGCTTTCCGTCTGCTGTAAATACAGAGGGTTTTTATTGGAGGTAGATTATTTACATACAATTGTAACCTTGAAAGTTAGATAATTCTATTTTGTACTATTATTATTGTGCTTTAGACTCCAGAAGGACTAACTCTGCAGCTGTATCCGGAACAGTTCAGTCATCACAACCAGTAGCTCGTCCTGCACAGCCTTCCCAGGCTAATACTCTGCAGACATCCACTGCACCTGCAGGACTTCCTTCACAGGCCACAATACATGTTTTACCAACAGGTAACAAGATATTGTCTACATCCAGGCAATATTAAATGTAGAATTCTATACAAGTGGAATTAATAGTGGTCTGAAATGTAATTTATGTACGTATCTTCTTAATAAGGTTAATGGGCAATAAGGTTAATGTTGCTGTTGATGGGCATTCAGAGTGTAAAATGTGCATTGACAACCTGAAGCTTGTTTTAAATAGGGCTAGCAGTATTAGAGCTTGAAACACTTGATTCATTGTAACTGCAGTACTATCTGACAAAAGTATAAGTGTGTTCCTGCCTACTTGCGATATGGACGTGTGTATATTTTATATATTAAGGCATATGTGAATGTACACTATTTGTGTGTGTGTACTGAAAAGTGGGCGATTAACTTTCCATGTTCAGTAGTACAAAGAACTATTGAAGTGTAAGAAAGTGATGTGGTCATATGACTCATCCTTCACCACGTTCTCAACAGATGGATGAGTGCATTATTGGCAGTATCCTGAGGAAGCCTATTGTACATCCTTCCGCTCTTGTTTCCAGTAGTGGAGGGTATTGTTGTTCCTTAGTGTTGAGGCATATATTTCATGCATTGTTTAGGTGCAACCTTTCCTTTTGAAGACAAGGTCAGTGATCATCTCCAATTAACTAGTGCTGAAGTGTAGATTGTTGTAGTGTTCATTCTAGCACCTTGCACCTGTAACAACACGTGCAGTTCCTCTTTCCTACCTGGGGTGTCTCACTGTACTCTGGTGTTTCTAGCACACTTTAGTCTATTTCTGAGATACAGACCAGAGTGTGCTAGTAGCACCGGAGCAGAGAGCAATACCCCAGGCAGGGAAGAGGGACTGTGAGTGAGTATTGTGAGCTCAGATTTTTAGGAAACCCATTGAACTTGACTTTTTTTTTTGTAATATCTTTGTTTACATAATGAAAAAGATAGGAGAAGCAGAACCATTAATATCAAATATTTCACTATCTATTCCAGCTCAGACAACTGTTAATATAACGCAGCGACCAGGGATTCAAGCAGCACAAAGGCCTTCAGCTCCTCGAGCACCTAACAACCCACACATGGTTTACACATCAACAACCCTTCCCACTGTACCTGTGCAGACACCTGTACGCAACACTGTCATGCAAAGTCAGAACCTACGGCAGATCAATCCACAAACTGGAGGTAAGATTATACAAGCAACTTCACATGCAATGGGGAATTCTAAGCTCTTTCTAATAAAATCATAAATATGAGCAAAAACAAAAAAGTAGAAGTATGGTTTAAAAGTGGTATTCTAAATCATATATAGTGATTTACAATATAGTCTTTTTGTTTACACCAAGGTTATACTGTACAAGTGGAGCACACACTATAGTAGTAACATGCTGAAATATTTAATTCATCACATTATGGTTCTATGAAAAGCACCAAGTAACTTCATCCGTCTCTGTGGCCTGAAGAACTGGGCATCCACTAAACATTTGCCAACTAGATATCTGTGCTTCTCTCAGAAAAATGCCAGTCTGTAGAGTCACTTAGTGTCCTGTATCAAGAGTTTCCTGGTTTTCTCATCTCCACTCATACCCACTGTGTATATCCCAATATAATAAATACTTATTTCAAGACACAGTAAACATGAAACTGATAAAGACTAAAAACTGGCCATCACCCAGTAAAGGGGGGTACTCACGGAGCGATATTCTAAGCAATCTGACTAGATTGCTTAGAATTTGAGCATTATCGCTCCATGTGTAGCCCCCACAGCGATAGCGATGCGCAGCCCCGCGCATCGCTATCGCTGCTGCTAGATTGGCCTGCATGCAGGCCAATCTAGCGGGTCGCTCACTTCACCCGCTGGGTGAAGTGAGCGCTCCCCCCGCACGCTCAGCACAGATCGCGCTGTGCTGAGCGGCGGGAGAGATGTGTGCTGAGCGGTTCGCTCAGCACACATCTCTCCTGCAGCGGCCCGTCTATATGGGCCTTAAGCCCTAGGCATTTTTGTCCACTCCTAAAGTGACATCTTTGGAGATCATTAACCATCCCTTTTATCAAGCTTCTGGTCTTTGACAACTTTTATTATTATTTTTTTTTTAAACAAAGTTTTACTTGGAGGTATTTGTTCAAATTTTAAATGTTCTGTTCTGGGAGGTGCTACAAAGACAAGCTTATGAATCTGATTTGCTATCCGAGATTGAAGGTTTTCTCTCTTACATTATGCCTTATTTGCACAAAAGGGTTTAGGCTTAGGGCCTGACTCAGATGTGGTTGGAGAGTGCTGTTTACTTGGAAGCAGCAGTGATGCACAGATACTGTATGTTAATGCAGCAGGAGGCACCCGGTGTAACTAAACACCTCCTGCATGCATTTGTAATCCAGTGCTGCATCCAAGGATGCAGCATCGGAACACTTGTGACACCATCAGTTGGCTGTGTGAACCCATGGGCAGGGGCGTAGCCAGAACTCTGTGGGCCCCATAGCAACACTTTGAAGGGGCCTCAATGCTTCTACAGAGACCACTTTTTGCAGTTGTTAATGTTATGCCCCAAAGTAGTTCCCTTGTTCATGTTATGTCACATTGTAGTGCTGCCAGTACACATCACGGGATCAGTACTAAATGCCGCCGGTCGGAATCCCGGCGGTCGAAATACCGACGCCGGAATCCCGACCACACAATCCCGACAGGGGTGGTGAGCGGAACGAAGCCCCTTGCGGGCTCGCTTCGCTCGCCACGCTGCGGGCACGGTGCCTCGCTACGCTCGGCACACTATTATATTCTCCCTCTATGGGTGTCGTGGACACCCACGGAGGGAGAATATGTCGGGATTGTGGCGGTCGGGATTCCGGCGTCGGTATTTCAACCGCCGGGATTCCGTCCGGCGGCATCCTGACCGCATCCCCACATCACAATACCCCCATTTCAAATTATGGCATACAGTGTCTCCAGTTCATATTATACCACACTATAGTGCCTCCACTCCATACTGTGCCATATGACAGTGCCCCCAGTTCATATTATGTAACATTATAATGCCCTCTAGTTAATTTTATACCACATTATAATCAGCAGGTCCAGGGTCATACCTAGATATATTGCAAGCCCGAAGGCAAAAGCTTGTAAAGGCCCCTATGTACCTCTCAAGAAGATGGGCCCCTCTCAGCTCTGGGCCCCATAGCAGCGGCACACCCTACACCTATCATAGTTACACACTTGTATATAACACGTAAAACTGTGACAGGGAAGATGGGCACTTCTCAGCTCTGGGCCCCATAGCAGCTGCACCTGCACCTATGGTAGCTATGCCCTTACCCATGGGGCTACCGTAGCTCTTCTCAAGAGGCCAGGAAATCTCTGTCTGAAGACTGATACCCTGGCCTCAGCAACCCCGCAAAACCGAGGCGACAAACCTTAATTTTGGGAAACAGTTGATGTTGATGCCCTCTCCCCACCCCCAAAACGGCTGCAGACTGTCAATCTCTTGACATCTGCAGTCATAATGTGTCCGACGACACAGGACCTGAATTGCATGTGCGTGCTCCAATACACTGCATGTGTCAGGGCATGACTCAGGCCCTTAGTGCACTAAAAAAACTAAGCAGCTGCTGAATTTGGTGGGATACATTTCTTCCAGTGATGATGTGGATTAAACTTTTCACAGTACATTGCGTATTGATTTCGTTTTCTGCTGTCTCTGAAATGTTTAGGAGTACCTGTAAGAATGCCACAAGCCACAGCTTATGTTGTAAATAATGGGATGTCTATAAGTACTACTGGACCACAACTCACAGTTCATCATCGGCCACCTCAAGTAAGTGCACATATGAATCTCCAGTTCTTTCTTTTGCAGACATGTTAGGGAGCAGTATAAAAGCAGCTGTGCAGTGTTCTACTTTATTTTTACGTCAATATATTGGGAACAATACACCTCGGGCGTTATAGAGCCTTAGCCAGGAATTTGGTACTTAAGTTGAAGTCTGAAAGCTGCTCCTCCTGATGGAATTCCAGTTTCAGCTGAGTGTCCAAAAGATTAGGGCACCTCTGCACTAGGACTGCCTCAGCCAGCTAGAGTTATTCCATTCTTTTCTTTAACTGATTTATTTCTATACTTTATTGCCTCTGCTGGATGGACTTTGGAAGGTGAAATTAGCCACTGCCACAGAATGCAGTGACCAGAGACCCCTGTGCTGCTAGCGACAAAAGACACGTTACAGCAGATTCCTGACAAAACTATGTAGGTGCATTAGTGGCTTTTCTAGGTACTGTAGCAGCAACAGAGGCCTGCATGGAGCAGATGATTCAGGGCCTTTGGTGCATAGGAGATGGGTGTACAGGTTATGCAGCCTTACACTTGAAATGCAATGGCATTCCCCCTGGGCCGTAGCCATGTCTGTACCTGACAGACTGCCAGTCAGAGCCACTGACCCAGATCTACTTGTTTATTGCCCCTGCAGGGAAGTATTAAGAGTGGGAGCTTTTGTTTTATTCATCTAATTTTAGCAGAGGACCGGTCTGTCTTTTATAGTTATGCTTTTTTGCTTGTCTAGTTCAGAGGTAGGCAATCTGTGGCAATCCAGCTGCTGTGGAACTACACATCCCAGCATGCTCTTCTACAGTTTTGCTGTTAGGTTACGCTAAAACTATAGCAGAACATGTTGGGATGAGTTGTTGCACATCAGCTGTAGTGCCACAAGTTACCTAAAGCTGGTCTAGTTGTAGCACTACAGCTGTCCCTCATGTTGTACGGTCGTGTCTAGTACTGAGCATGCCTGGAGGAAATTCTGCTGGTATGGCTGTGCCAGCCTAGGCTAAATCCTTGGTCCTATCTTTTTCAGAACTTTAATACTTTGTAGCACATATTCCAAGGGAGGGTGGAAAAAAGTATTTCTCAATCAGCTTTCTCCAATGAAGCTTCACAGTATTGCCCTTCTCATCAGAGGATGCTTTGCAGGGGTCTTTAAAGTCTTTAGCAAAAACACTGGGTGACACAGTTTGGATATGGACCACGGCAAAATTGGTACATGACAGAGTATGAGTTTGATAATCTTTAGAGGTGTTTGTAAAGTCCAGCATATCTTCATAAGTGCCAGTGTACCGCTGTGTTTCTGAGAGAATATGATTTCAAATTTACGTCTCTGGGGTATAAAGGATGTTGCATCTAAACTTCATGGTATAAGTGACTCTGGCCCAGATGTACTAAACCTTGAAAAGTGATAAAGTGGAGAGTGATAAACTAGCAACCAATCAGGTACTAGCTGACATTTTTCAAACAGGGCCTGTAGCATGGCAGTTAGGAGATGATTGGTTGGCACTTTATCACTCTCCACTTTATCACTTTTTAAGGCTTTTAGTGTATCTGGCCGAGTCCGCAGTTTCCTGACATTCAAGACTGAAGAGCCAGGCTAGGGACATTTATTATTTAAAAGGAAGAATGAAACCGTCTATTTATTGTCTCTCCAGTTGGTTGTTTGACTTGGTGAAGCTAGGACCAAACTTTGAAGAATGTGACAGGTTTCTTATAGACTGCAGTCTCTAGTGAGGATATAGAAAAAATGGGAGTCCATATCAAAGATGGATGCCACCATTTCAGAAACTAATGAAGTCAGATGCAGATTCTATTACAGATGCCACTAATTAGGTATTGTGAAGCCATATTAATGTCTATGTACAGTGCAAACATGATCTGAACAGCTTTCTGAGGGCATGTGGTCTAGTTCACAAAATTCTCAATTGTTGACACTGGTAGACCATGTCCAGGAGGTATCAGAGTATGTGGGTAACATTTCAGACACATCCTGCTATAAGTCCAAAAGGTCAGAAGGATTGGAAGGCACCATTTTCATGGTTTGTATGCAAACTGAAAATCAGTGCCCATGTGGTCTTAACAAGTGATTTATTGGGACTAGTATTTCAGCCTCAGTGGTTGTGTCTGAATGAAAAGACACTTAGATCAGGATCACATAATTGTTCTCCTGAAATCCCAACCCAGATGGGTTTTTCACTTCTGTTTCTGCTGGAGACTAATCAAAGAAATTTGTTCTGAGGGAGGCCATTCTGTTTTGAATCTCCTTGTGGGTTGCCACTCCAGTCTTGGTAAAGAAGGGTATGTTGGGATATCCATTCTTTTTCCAAAAATCAGGTTGATCAGCTTTTGAGTAGACAAGTTCAAAATGGAGTCACTGAGTGGCAGGAGCGGAATGAGTTTGTTGTCTCTATCAGTGATGCATAGTATATTTCTCTGACGTCCTAAGTGGATGCTGGGGACTCCGTCAGGACCATGGGGAATAGCGGCTCCGCAGGAGACCGGGCACAAAAATAAAGCTTTAGGATCAGGTGGTGTGCACTGGCTCCTCCCCCTATGACCCTCCTCCAAGCCTCAGTTAGGTTTTTGTGCCCGTCCGAGCAGGATGCAATCTAGGTGGCTCTCTTAAGGAGCTGCTTAGAAAAAGTTTTTAGGTTTTTTATGTTCAGTGAGTCCTGCTGGCAACAGGCTCACTGCATCGAGGGACTTAGGGGAGAGAAGTTCAACTCACCTGCGTGCAGGATGGATTGGCTTCTTAGGCTACTGGACACCATTAGCTCCAGAGGGAGTCGGAACACAGGTCTCACCCTGGGGTTCGTCCCGGCCCCGCGCCGCCGACCCCCCTTGCAGATGCTGAAGATTGAAGGTCCAGAAACCGGCGGCAGAAGGCTTTTCAGTCTTCATGAAGGTAGCGCACAGCACTGCAGCTGTGCGCCATTGTTGTCACACACTTCACACCATAGGTCACGGAGGGTGCAGGGCGCTGCTGGGGGCGCCCTGGGCAGCAATGTATAATACCTTTTATGGCTAAAAAATACATCACATATAGCCCTTGAGGCTATATGGATGTATTAAACCCATGCCAGATATCTCAAACTCCGGGAGAAAAGCCCGCCGGAATAGGGGGCGGGGCTTATTCTCCTCAGCACACAGCGCCATTTTCCTGCTCAGCTCCGCTGTGAGGAAGGCTCCCAGGACTCTCCCCTGCACTGCACTACAGAAACAGGGTAAAACAGAGAGGGGGGGCACTTTTTTTGGCGATATTTTATATATTTAAGCTGCTATAAGGATACAACACTTATATAAGGTTGTTCCCATATATATTATAGCGCTTGGGTGTGTGCTGGCAAACTCTCCCTCTGTCTCCCCAAAGGGCTAGTGGGGTCCTGTCTTCGATAAGAGCATTCCCTGTGTGTCTGCTGTGTGTCGGTACGTGTGTGTCGACATGTATGAGGACGATGTTGGTGTGGAGGCAGAGCAATTGCCGATAATGGTGATGTCACCCCCCAGGGAGTCGACACCGGAATGGATGGCTTTGTTTATGGAATTACGTGATAATGTCAGCACATTACAAAAATCATTTGACGACATGAGACGGCCGGAAAACCAGTTGGAACCTGCCCAGGCGTCTCAGACACCGTCAGGGGCTGTAAAACGCCCTTTACCTCAGTCGGTCGACACAGACCCAGACACGGACACTGAATCTAGTGTCGACGGTGAAGAAACAAACGTATTTTCAAGTAGGGCCACACGTTATATGATCACGGCAATGAAGGAGGCTTTGCATATCTCTGATACTGCAAGTACCACAAAAAGGGGTATTATGTGGGGGGTGAAAAAACTACCTGTAGTTTTTCCTGAATCAGAGGAATTGAAAGATAGAAAAGTGCTAATTTCAAAAAAGTTATTGGCATTATACCCTTTCCCGCCAGAGGTTAGGGCGCGCTGGGAAACACCCCCTAGGGTGGATAAGGCGCTCACACGCTTATCAAAACAAGTGGCGTTACCGTCTCCTGATACGGCCGCCCTCAAGGATCCAGCTGATAGGAGGCTGGAAACTACCCTAAAAAGTATATACACACATACTGGTGTTATACTGCGACCAGCCATCGCCTCAGCCTGGATGTGCAGTGCTGGGGTGGTCTGGTCGGATTCCCTGACTGAAAATATTGATACCCTGGATAGGGACAGTATTTTATTGACTATAGAGCAATTAAAGGATGCTTTTCTTTATATGCGAGATGCTCAGAGGGATATTTGCACTCTGGCATCGAGAGTAAATGCGATGTCCATATCTGCCAGAAGAAGTTTATGGACGCGACAGTGGTCAGGTGATGCGGATTCTAAACGACATATGGAAGTATTGCCGTATAAAGGGGAGGAATTATTTGGCGTCGGTCTATCGGATCTGGTGGCCACGTCAACTGCCGGAAAATCCACCTTTTTACCTCAGACCCCCTCCCAACAGAAAAAGACACCGTCTTTTCAGCCGCAGTCCTTTCGGTCCTATAAGAACAAGCGGGCAAAAGGACAGTCATATCTGCCCCGGGGCAGAGGAAGGGGTAAGAGAGGACAGCAAGCAGCCCCTGCCCAGGAACAGAAGCCCTCCCAGGGTTCTGCAAAGCCCTCAGCATGACGCTGGGGCTTTACAAGCGGACTCAGGAGCGGTGGGGGGTCGACTCAAGAATTTCAGCGCACAGTGGGCTTGCTCACAGGTGGACCCCTGGATCCTGCAGGTAGTATCTCAGGGTTACAGGTTGGAATTCGAGAAGTCTCCCCCTCGCCGGTTCCTAAAGTCTGCTTTGCCAACGTCTCCCTCAGACAGGGCGACGGTATTGGAAGCCATTCACAAGCTGTTTTCTCAGCAGGTGATAGTCAAGGTACCCCTCCTACAACAAGGAAAAGGGTATTACTCCACGCTATTTGTGGTACCGAAGCCGGACGGCTCGGTAAGACCTATTCTAAATCTGAAATCTTTGAACCTGTACATACAGAAATTCAAATTCAAGATGGAGTCACTCAGAGCAGTGATAGCGAATCTGGAAGAAGGGGACTTTATGGTGTCCCTGGACATAAAGGATGCTTACCTGCATGTCCCAATTTGCCCTTCACATCAAGGGCACCTCAGGTTCGTGGTGCAAAACTGTCATTATCAGTTTCAGACGCTGCCGTTTGGATTGTCCACGGCACCTCGGGTCTTTACCAAGGTAATGGCCGAAATGATGATTCTTCTTCGAAGAAGAGGCGTATTAATTATCCCTTACTTGGACGATCTCCTGATAAGGGCAAGGTCCAGAGAACAGCTGGAGGACGGAGTAGCACTAACCCAATTAGTGCTGCAACAACACGGGTGGATTCTGAATTTTCCAAAATCTCAGTTGACACCGAAAACACGTCTGCTGTTCCTGGGAATGATTCTGGACACGGTTCAGAAAAAGGTGTTTCTTCCGGAGGAGAAAGCCAAGGAGTTATCCAAACTTGTCAGGAACCTCCTAAAACCAGGAAAAGTGTCTGTGCATCAATGCACAAGAGTCCTGGGAAAGATGGTGGCTTCTTACGAAGCGATTCCATTCGGCAGATTCCACGCACGAACTTTTCAGTGGGATCTGTTGGACAAATGGTCCGGATCGCATCTGCAGATGCACCAGCGGATAACCTTATCACCACGGACAAGGGTGTCTCTTCTGTGGTGGTTGCAGAGTGCTCATCTGTTAGAGGGCCGCAGATTCGGCATACAGGACTGGGTCCTGGTGACCACGGATGCCAGTCTGAGAGGCTGGGGAGCGGTCACACAGGGAAGAAACTTCCAGGGAGTATGGTCAAGCCTGGAGATGTCTTTTCACATAAATATACTGGAGCTAAGAGCGATTTACAATGCTCTAAGTCTGGCAAAACCCCTGCTTCAGGGTCAGCCGGTGTTGATCCAGTCGGACAACATCACGGCAGTCGCCCACGTAAACAGACAGGGCGGCACAAGAAGCAGGACAGCAATGGCAGAAGCTGCAAGGATTCTTCGCTGGGCGGAAGATCATGTGATAGCACTGTCAGCATTGTTCATTCCGGGAGTGGACAACTGGGAAGCAGACTTCCTCAGCAGACACGATCTACACCCGGGAGAGTGGGGACTTCATCCAGAAGTCTTCCACATGATTGTGAACCGTTGGGAAAAACCAAAGGTGGATATGATGGCGTCCCGCCTCAACAAAAAACTGGACAGGTATTGCGCCAGGTCAAGAGACCCTCAGGCAATAGCTGTGGACGCTCTGGTAACACCGTGGGTGTTCCAGTCAGTGTATGTGTTCCCTCCTCTGCCTCTCATACCAAAAGTACTGAGAATTATACGGCAAAGGGGAGTAAGAACGATACTCGTGGCTCCGGATTGGCCAAGAAGAACTTGGTACCCGGAACTTCAAGAGATGCTCACGGAGGATCCGTGGCCTCTACCTCTAAGACGGGACCTGCTTCAGCAGGGACCGTGTCTATTCCAAGACTTACCGCGGCTGCGTTTGATGGCGTGGCGGTTGAACGCCGAATTCTAAGGGAAAAAGGCATTCCGGAAGAGGTCATTCCTACACTGGTAAAAGCCAGGAAGGAGGTGACTGCACAACATTATCACCGCATTTGGAGAAAATATGTTGCGTGGTGTGAGGCCAGGAAGGCCCCCACGGAGGAATTTCAATTGGGTCGATTCCTACATTTCCTGCAAACAGGATTGTCTATGGGCCTCAAATTGGGGTCCATTAAGGTTCAAATTTCGGCCCTGTCGATTTTCTTCCAGAAAGAATTGGCTTCAGTTCCTGAAGTCCAGACTTTTGTAAAAGGAGTACTACATATACAGCCCCCGGTTGTGCCCCCAGTGGCTCCGTGGGACCTTAATGTAGTTTTGGATTTTCTCAAATCCCATTGGTTTGAGCCACTCAAATCGGCGGATTTGAAATATCTTACATGGAAAGTAACCATGCTACTGGCCCTGGCTTCAGCCAGGAGAGTGTCAGAATTGGCTGCTTTATCCTATAAAAGCCCATATCTGATTTTCCATTCGGACAGGGCAGAACTGCGGACGCGTCCTCATTTTCTGCCTAAGGTGGTGTCAGCGTTTCACCTGAACCAGCCTATTGTGGTGCCTGCGGCTACTAACGATTTGGAGGATTCCAAGTTGTTGGACGTGGTCCGGGCATTGAAAATATATATTTCAAGAACGGCTGGAGTCAGAAAGTCTGACTCGCTGTTTATATTGTATGCACCCAATAAGCTGGGTGCTCCTGCTTCTAAGCAGACGATTGCTCGTTGGATTTGTAGCACAATTCAACTTGCACATTCTGTGGCAGGCTTGCCACAACCAAAATCTGTCAAGGCCCATTCCACAAGGAAAGTGGGCTCATCCTGGGCGGCTGCCCGGGGGGTCTCGGCATTACAACTCTGCCGAGCAGCTACGTGGTCGGGGGAGAACACGTTTGTAAAATTCTACAAATTTGATACCCTGGCTAAAGAGGACCTGGAGTTCTCTCATTCGGTGCTGCAGAGTCATCCGCACTCTCCCGCCCGTTTGGGAGCTTTGGTATAATCCCCATGGTCCTGACGGAGTCCCCAGCATCCACTTAGGACGTCAGAGAAAATAAGATTTTACTTACCGATAAATCTATTTCTCGTAGTCCGTAGTGGATGCTGGGCGCCCATCCCAAGTGCGGATTGTCTGCAATACTTGTACATAGTTATTGTTACAAAAAAATCGGGTTGTTATTGTTGTGAGCCGTCTGTTCAGAGGCTCCTACGTTTGTCATACTGTTAACTGGGTTCAGATCACAAGTTGTACGGTGTGATTGGTGTGGCTGGTATGAGTCTTACCCGGGATTCATTATCCTTCCTTATTGTGTACGCTCGTCCGGGCACAGTATCCTAACTGAGGCTTGGAGGAGGGTCATAGGGGGAGGAGCCAGTGCACACCACCTGATCCTAAAGCTTTATTTTTGTGCCCTGTCTCCTGCGGAGCCGCTATTCCCCATGGTCCTGACGGAGTCCCCAGCATCCACTACGGACTACGAGAAATAGATGTATCGGTAAGTAAAATCTTATTTTAATGCCCCAATCTGGGAAGGTCATCAATCAATGCTGTTTTAGATTTACAGTCTGATATCATCATTATGCATTTCTGTCTGTACGTATGGCAATTATGGCCATTCTGCTGAGGTGCAGAGGGTGACTTTTATTCCTTACCTGGACGATATGTTAATGAAGGTGGGGTCCTCTATTTTACTAATGGGTTCCATGAGCAAGTGGTGGCACAGCACCTTGATTCCTGTGGGGGATCATCAATTGCTTTGTATAAAACCTACTTCCTACCCAGCAAATAATTTTTCAGACAGCAGAGGGTATTCTTGTCAGTGGACAAGATTCTCTAATTTCAGACACTAATATCCTCTTAAATGTTTGTTTTGTTTTGTTTTGCATAGTAGGGAAAGATGGTTTGCAATACAGAATATTTCAGATTAAAATTGGACAAGTCCCTGCGTCAATTTAACAGTCAGTTCAGCATGTTCCAAAAAGCGCATCAGTCGTACCTCTGGTGGCTCAAGGTAGACAAGCTTAGTTTCTTTACTGTCCTCTTCAAGGACTTTGGATTCAAGATGTCAAAGCTCCCATATCTGGAACTGAGAGATAATGTTAAATGCTCTGGTCAAAGGACAGCCTCTATGATGAGGATAAGCCACTCTAATTCAGTCAGATAGTGCCACTTTGTTGGCATCTTTACAGTTAAGTAAACAACCACCTTAATGTGCTGGATGCATTAAGGTGTTCCAGCAATCAGTAGGGGAAGGTTTAGGGGTCAGACCACCCTTCAGCACAATATCATTGGCCACCCCCCAATTTTATTATTTTCAATATTACGTTCTAAACCCTAATTTGGAGAATGCAGTATAATAATAATAATAATAATAATAATAATAATAATAATAGAATAAGCCATTTTATTTTTAATGCTGTATACATATTTATTAAGTAAGACAACTTATATGACTTCTATAATGCTTTCAAAACGGCAAATTCTTAAATAATGTCCTCATAATCAAAACAGCTTCAGCTTCAGTGTTAAGCAATGATAAAGAGCTAAATTGTCTCTCTCCCATAGGGGTATCACAAGCTATAGGTCTGTTTATCACCACACATTTTTTTTTAAACAGTTTTCTTTATTCACACCAAGAGAGACTGAAAGATCTACAACACATGGCACAAAAAAAAAAAAACAGTGGCATAATAAAATGTACATAACAGTCTTCAAGGCGTCCGTTTTCCAATTATTTTGTAAATAGTTAAACAGTTAAGCAAAATTTCTCCACGAATAGGGAGCGCATAAGTGGGGAAAATGGGAACATCAACAGGTAACGGGAAGGGGGAGAGGGGGAACAGAGAGAGAGAAAAGAAAGAAAAAAGAAAAAGGGGAGAGAGGGGACAACTAGTCCGTTCTATGCAGCTGTGGGAGTACAACAGCTGGATTATCCACAATAGTTATAAACACTACTTATAGAATAGGCATACCTGTATGATATGTAGTAATGCAGAGACAATCAGGTACCAAGAGTGCGGGGCGGTGTCCGGAGGGAGGATCTGGGCGCGTCCCACTCGGAGGTCGATGAGACAGGGTCAGAGGCCAGGTTTGAATCTTATATTGAGGGGGACCGCGCGGTTAACCATGGACCCCAAACTAATTCAAATTTGTGGGGACAGTCATGCAGGTAATAGGTGATTTTTTCCATGTTGGCTACGAACCATATATGATTGTTCAGGGCAGGAATCGTGGGCGGGGCGGCGGTTTTCCAGTTTTTGGCAATCAAGGATTTAGCTGCTACTAATATATGGGAAAATAATTTATTCAATAGTGGGTCAAGGTCCGGGTGCGGGCGGGCCAGTAGAAACATCCATGGGTCTAGTGTAAGCTTAAGCCCTGCTAACGAGTTCAATATGTCGAGCACTCTCCTCCAGTAATTAACGATACGTGGACATGTCCACCAAATATGGAGGAGAGTACCCCTTAGGCCGCATCCCCGCCAGCATACCGGGGTGGCAGAAGGGAACATCCGCGATAGTTTGTCTGGGGTATAATACCACCGGTAATACAATTTATAGGATGTCTCCTTGAGTCGGGTAGAGATTGAACTTTTAGCAATGCCCTCCCGTACTTCCTCCCAACAGGTTTCGTCGGGGGGGGGGGCCCAAGTCCCTCTCCCACTCCCGCTCGTGGCGGGTCTGCGGCCCAGAGAAGGTCCCAACCAACAGGGTATATATTTGCGAGATTAGGCCTCTGCTTATGGGTTTTGCAAGACATAGAGACTCAAAGGGTGTAAGGTCCCTCAGGGCGTCGGCCTGTGGCAGGGATAGGAGGAAGTGACGGAGTTGGAAATATTCAAAGAAGGGAGGGGACAGTGAGGGGAATTTGGATTTAATATCATCTAATGACATCCATTGGCCTTGTAGGGATAAGTCGTGGACCACAAGGATCCGGGCATTAAACCAGGATGTAAACTTACGAGGGGGGATCCCGGCGGGAAAATCTGGGTTGTCCCATAGGGGTGTAAGAGGGGAGAGTGGGGAAGATAAGCAGTATTTCGTAATAGACTTGTGCCAGGTAGATAGGTGAAACTTAAGGGAGGGAGAGATGTCTCTAAGAGCCAGCCGGTGTGGTTTGCCCAGGCCCCACAGCGAAGCCAGTGAACGAACTCCCATGGAGAGTGCGGTAAGATCAACCCAGGCGATACAGCCACGGGGTGCAAATGAGGCCACCATTTGACTGAGATGGCTAGCCATGTAGTAGAGTTTGATATCGGGGAATCCTCGGCCTCCTGCAGAGCGAGGAAGTCGAAGTATATTAAAGGCAATCCGTGGGGTTTGTCGTTCCAGACAAACTTCACAATTGAGGCCTGGGCATCCCTGAGGACCCTCTCCGGGACCCTCACGGGCAGGGTCTGGAAAAGATATAGAAGTTGTGGCATAACTGTCATTTTGAGGGCAATTATCCTACCCAGCCAGGATATGATGTGCGTCCTCCATCTTGTCAAATCTGATTTGATCTTGCTCAGTATTCGTGGAAAATTTTCAGAGTATAGGGAGTTATAGTGGGAGGTAATATGGACTCCTAGGTACTTGATCTTATTAGTCTGCCAACGCAAGTCAAAGGAGGACTGTAGGGAGCGCCTGAGGTCTCCAGGGACATGGAGCAGCATGGCTTCCGATTTAGAATAGTTTATTTTATATCCCGAGAGGGAACCATATTCCTCTATAATCCTGTATAGGGCGGGTAGGGAAGACTGCGACTGGGTTAGAGATAGTAGAACGTCGTCGGCGAAGAGCGAGATCTTGGACTCCTGTGAGCCCATCTGCACTCCCCGAACACTGCCGGACTTCCTTATCATGGCTGCTAATGGTTCAATGACCATGGCAAACACCAGGGGGGAGAGAGGGCAACCCTGTCTAGTTCCATTAGCCAATGGGAAGGAGGGGGACAATATCCCGTTAGTAAGAACTTTTGCTATCGGAGAGGAATAGAGTGCTGAGACCCCAGTCAGAAATTCCGCCGATATCCCGAACGCCTGAAGAGTCTGCAATAAGAACGGCCAAGAGATACGATCGAACGCCTTCTCAGCGTCTAAGGAAAGGATAATAGATGGGGTTTGCCTGTTATTCAACAGGTGGATAATGTCGATCGCTTTTCTAGTGTTGTCTCTTGCCTGGCGTCCTGGGATAAATCCCACCTGATCATAGTGTATCAGTTCAGATAACACACCGTTAAGGCGGGTGGCCAAGATCTTTGCATATATTTTAATATCCAGATTCAATAAGGATATGGGGCGATAGTTAGCGCAATTTCGTGGGTCTCTGCCCTCTTTATGTATAACTATTACTCTGGCCTCCAGCATGGTACTTGGAAATGGGGCGCCGTGTAGGACTGCGTTAAATAGTACCCGCAGATGGGGGACCAACAGGGGGGCAAATTTTTTGTAATATGAAGCCGAAAAGCCATCAGGGCCAGGGGCTTTAGAAGATTTAAGGTTTCTCAGGACGGCCGTTATTTCCTCCTCCGTGATGTCTCTGTTCAGATCTACCGAGTCAGTGACAGATAGTTGGGGGAGGTCGGCTCGGCGGAGAAATTCTGAGATTAATGCATCAGGAGGGTTGGGGCTTGGTGCCTTGGGGTTTAAGTTATATAGCTTGGTGTAATAATCTCGAAATTCCCTGTTTATACCCCCTGGGTCATATGTGAGTTCACCAGATTCGGTATTTACCGCTAAGATATTGTTACGGGATCTTTGTGCTTTAAGGCGAGATGCCAGGATTCTGTCGGCTTTGTCGCCTTTCTCGTAGAAGGTCTGGTTAAGCCTCTGAAGAGTCTTCGCCGTGCGTTCCGACAGAGAAAGTGACATTGCGTTCCTAGCCTCTAGTAGGGGCTCTAGATTAGACAGGGTAGGGGAAAGTTTATGCTGACGCTCAAGGGCCTGGAGTTTCGTAGAGAGGGAGAGGAAACTAAGCTTCTGGGATTTTTTAAACCTAGCCGTCTGGCTTATCAGATGGCCTCGGAGGACAGCTTTGTGTGCTTCCCACAGAGTAGTTGGGGAAATCTCTGGGGAGTCGTTGAGAAGGAAGTATTCGGCCAGGCAGTCTTTAATTTGAGTGGTGACTTCTTGGTTGTGTAAGATGGAGTCGTTCAGACGCCAGGAAACGGGGGGAGGTCGTGGGGTGATGGATTGGAGTTCGGCAGTGATTGGGCAATGGTCAGACCATATCATAGGGAGAATACCGGCAGATTTCAATTTTGAGGATATATCCCGGCTGAGTAGGATCATGTCAATTCTAGAGTAGGTTTTGTGTACCGAGGAATAAAAGGTGTAGTCTCTGGTCAGTGGTTCAGATACCCTAAAGGAATCGAATAGCAAGTGGGTTTTCAAAAGGTTTAGCAAAGCAAGGGACGCCAAAGTCGGACGGGGATGGTGAGGGGACCGAGGACGGGGAGGGTTTGACCTATCCAGGGAGGCATCTAGTACCTCATTAAAATCTCCAGCCATGATGACTTCTCCTCGGCCGAGGCTAGTCAGCTGTGCACTTATTCTCCCGAAGAATGTAGCTTGGTTTTGGTTTGGGGCGTATATGTTAATTAGGGTACATAGGCTATCATTCAGCTTCCCCACTAGGATAAGCCATCTACCTGCTTTATCTGCATGACTGTCCAGCAATTCAAACGTGAGGTGAGCAGCTATCAGAATGGAAACCCCCCTCTTCTTATGTGTGGCATCGCATGCATGAAACGTAAGTGGGTAAGCTTTGGATTTTAGGTCGGGGTGTAGGGATTTCTTAAAATGCGTTTCCTGTAGGAAGACTAAATCTCCCTTGGCCTGCTTAAGGGAGAGGAATAGTTTAGTGCGTTTGTAGGGGCTATTCAAACCTTTAACGTTGTGCGAATAGACTTTAAGAGCCATGTCCGACCGGATCCCGAAACGCTTCATCGCCTTCCTCCAGACACCGCAGCTCTACGAAAAACCAGGACAAAAACAGTTTAAGTGTGTGCAGTATCTGGTTGGTATTTATGTATAGACGGACAAAAGAAAAGAAAAAACACAGATACCAAGATAGTGATAGAAACAGGGAGGACAAAACATGGGAGAGACAGGGAAAAGAGGGGGGTTGGAGACCAGAAAAGACAGCATCTGGCCATACGTGCCGGTCAGGGGGAAACCATAGGGGGTCACCAGGTGACAACGACCGGACTAGGGTATAAGACCCAATTGTGGGGACGCGGCCTGGCCGAGCCAGACACATCAAAGGTAGCGGGCACTCATCTCAGTGCCCCGAGTCTGGGAACCTACATTTGAAGGGATATATACGTAGACATCTGCTCCCCAACTCCACCCTCCCCTCAGTTAACCAACAAGATGTCAGCGGCCAGCCTAGGTTAACGCACCCAGATGGCGGTGCATTGGATGCGGGGAGGTGGGACGTTGTTGGGGCGGATGCAGGGGAAAGCCACAACTGAGAGAGATAGACACACAAATAAGCAATATAGAACAGAAGAATCAGATAACATTTAGGCTGGGCTGTCCTCAGGGGTCGCGACCAACAGAGGCGGATTTCCGTGTTGATGGAACACGTGTCCAGTCACGGTTCAGAGAGCGTCTCGGAGTGTCGGACGATTCTGCGGGGGGAGCCTCATTTATCCGCTGCGGAGATTCGGGCATAGGCAGAGACGGGGTAACGCCTAGGTTGCGTAGGAGATCTTTAGCTTCAGCTAGGTCCCTAGCCGAGTGTAGGCGGTTATGGTGCCACACAAGTATGCGGAAGGGGAATCCCCATCTATATCGAATGCCCTTATCTCGTAGAGCCATAGTGATAGGACGGAATTCCTTTCTTTTAATTAGCGTACTGGGAGCAATATCCTGAAATATTTGTAGGGAATGTCCTAGAAAATCCAGCTTGGGAAGCTTTCTAGTCTCCCGAAGCAAGTCCTCCCTAGCCGAATAGTAGTGGCAGCGGAGAATAACATCTCTGGGTTGTGCTTGGTCTTGAGAACGGGGGCGAAGAGCTCTGTGAGCCCTATCCAGCAGAAATTGATCTTCCGGCGTTGAGGGCGAGAGATGGACAAACAATTTCTTGAGGAAGCCGGGGAGGGATGTCATATCAACTTCCTCGGGGATCCCCCTGATGCGAAGATTATTCCGGCGCGCCCGATTATCCTGGTCCTCCTGGTGTTCCAGGATTAGGCGCATTTCTTGTCTCAGGGTATGGACATCATCCTCCACCCCCTGCTGAAAGGCGACCACTTCGTCCATTTTGGACTCCAAGTGGTCTGTCCTGTCCCCCAGGTCTGTGATGTCGGCTTTAAGAGAGGTAATAGCGGTATGGACCTCCGTCTGTACCGCCTGTACAGATCTCCTTGTCTCCTTGATTTCGCAGAAAAGCAGGTGGAGATCTTTTCGTGTCAGAGGAGAATGGTCGGAGTCCTCCGAGTCTGAGACGTCGAGTTGTGTTGTGGCCTCTTGACCTGATGGTTTGGTGTTTGAGTAGGCATATTTCTTCAGGCTCGGGGTGGCCGCTGCCGCTTGTTGCTTTTTGTTGCCTTTAGACATGTTGAGCGTGCGTGTGTATATGCTGGTTTAGAGAGAATCACTGCATCAGTGTGTTTGAAAACGTCCCGGTGGCGGAGACGGAGCAGCCTCTATTTTATGACATAGGTGATCCCGAGACTCAGGGCATATTCCGACGGGTCACATTATGAGAGATAGAGTACTCAGCCTGCAGATGGGATCAGATATGAGGGTTGCCAGTAGGTGGAGCTCCAGGCTCATATATCATAGGTGAAACAGAGCAGAGTAAATGGTGAATAATTCTTGTGGTGAAATACTCTGCGCTGGTTAAGATACAGGGCCAGAGGGTCCCTACTGGACTTATTTATTTGTATACCCGGGTGAGCTGGGCTGCTCTAGTGGACATGTAGTGGGGGGCAGTGAGGTAATGCCGGGCGAGGGGCTCCGGGTTCAGCGGGCATCTCCTTCCATTTCTGCAGGTCAGGGGTGTTTATTTGGGGCACACTACAGGGATCCACAGGGGGGGGGGGCTCCTATCTGCGGTCCAGCCGACACACAGGGTCCCCTATTCTCACCTTCGGCCGCCGAGGGCCGCACCCGTGCCTGAGCTCCCAGTCCAAGATGGCCGTCAGCAGTGAGACTGCCTCCCGCAGGCCCTCGTGAGGGGCACCGCCGGAAAGCGAGGTAGATAGTGCAGACGGCTCCGGCTTAGATGGAGAGAGCCGCCGCCGCCGTCTGTCGCACGTTAGAAGGGCCCACCGCCAGCCTCCGGCGGATCGCGACGGTCGTCCCGGCAACCACAGGGCTCCGTGCAGGCAGCCGCCCGCACCTGGTCTCACTCTCCGCCGGGCGCTGACAGGGCACTGCACTTACGGAGACTGCTGGTGATGCTGCAGCGCTGATAGCTGGGTCTTGCTAATTCCCGGCAGGTCTCTCAGCCCTCGTCCACCACGGGCGGGGTCTCCTCCAAAATCTAGCCCCCTGCTTATGTTTGGCACCTAGGCCCCAACCCGCAAGGAGGCAGGAGGCCTCCTCCGGCTCCGGGACTCGACGTGTCAGATGCAGGGGGGATTATTTAAGGCAGCAGGAGTTGTGTGGGCCGGAATATGGGCCAAATAGAGGGCAATTCGGCTATTTTACAGCTCTGGTGCCAGGAGCTATTCTCAGGCACGTCCTTCCAGCTTGCCTGCCAGGCCACGCCCCCATCACCACACATTTTAAGACAAACATAAGTAAATTGCCATTCAAACAGCACTACTGGCAGATCTATTTAGAAAAGACAGGCAAGCAACAAACAAAAGAGATGGTGACTGCACCATGGCCCTGGCCATGTGGTGAAAGGAAAAATGGTGCTAGATGACGCGTGTCACTCCCAAGCTGAGCTGGAAATACAGTATGAACGGTGCGACACTGGTCTGAGGCAGGACGACACTCAGATGCTTGTTTGCTACTGTCACTGACTGTAAAAGCTGATCCCTTTTAACAATCTGTTAGTCTGAAATTTCCCAGTAACTGCAAATTGCCCATTGTACCAATACGCCATCCTGAGTGACATGTGGACACATATCCCACTGCATCTGCAATGCAGTCAGAGATGCCTCCGATAGCTAGGCATGATTGGCCACTAGTGGTGGAGAATTACAAAGCAGATTTTCTCAGCAGCCATGTCTTACACCTCTTCATCTAGAAATGTTTCATCAGATGATTGAAACATAGGGTTTAGCCAGGCTACCACATGACAGCATATCAGTGGAATCACAAGATGGGGCAATTCTGTTCAAGGACCAGAAATCCAAAGGTGGTTTTGCTAGAAGGCTTGTCAGTACCAATAAAATGTGATTTCATTTTCCAGTTTCTTCCAGTAGCAGTGTGCATTCTAAAGAAGAAAGAGTATTTTCATGTGATCCTGTTGGGGTTGGACTGGTCAAGAAGGCACATGGATATTCTCATGAATGTGCCTTTACTCCCATGGCATCTTACTCTAAGACAGGACCTGTTAAGTTATAGAAAGTTTGATCTCTAAGGGTGTGGTTGGCTTTAATATTGTGGATGCTGAGGCCACAATGCTCAAACCTGTTTTGGACAAAATTACAATAAGTTGTTGAAACAGTAATTCATGGTTCAAGAGGCAAATCTTCCTCGCCTTTTCTTTATTGCTACGGTAGGGCTCTCCCCAAATTTCCTTGCAAACATTGAAGTAATCAGGCTAATATTTAATTATTTAAAAGTTCCATCCTCTGCTGTTCCTTTCAGTATAAATGGCAGTTTTACATAATCTGTAGATGTTTTTTCAAAGAGTGATACATGTGTAGCCTATATACAATTGGCCAGTGGCACTATGTGTTTTGACAGCAATTCTGACAGCTCTACAACATTTTCCCTTTAAAGCCTTTCACTCATTTGAGTTAAAGGGGGAAAGTCAATTGCCAGCGAAAGGTGTGAATTGCCGTTGCTGTGCATTTAAACTCCAGCAACGGCACCCCATCGCACACTTTCTCAGGCCGATTTGCACCCTGATTTACATGAAATTGCTCACTACCCTATGGAGTAGTGAAGTAACTGTGATATCCCTCTGCTGTAAAGTGCGGCGGGTGCCACACACACAGATTTGGCCGGACGAACAATTTGCCGGCAGTTGAATCTCCCCATAAGTTTCTAATGTAGCGATCTCTACAGCTCAGAGGTTATCTGAACTGAGGTCTTACAGATAGAGGTATCAGATTTTTTTTTTGTTAAATTATGGCTATGATTAGAACAAATCCCTCTTCTCAGCTAAGCTGGTAAGATAGATTTCACTTATATCAAGAAATTGTGTTCCCAGCATGGTGCCAAGGTTCATCGTCTTGGGAATTCCAACAGTGGGATGATGTTGGGCCCTGATGACCTATGTCATTTAAGACTCTTGATCTTCACAAAATGGATGATCTCTTGGTTCTGTATTAATCCCACTATTGGCCAGCTTCAAAATAAACCATTGCTAGATTGATTACATGGGGCTCATTGAGCACATTCTGGTTGGTGTGTCATGGACCTCAGCTGAGCAATTCGATCAGACATCTACTGAGACCTTGTAACAGAAGCTAACAGCATTGGGATGTCCCCAGAGCACAGGGTCTCCAAAATGGATCAAATAGAAAACATTTATACTTGCATTACACCTTTTTATCTTATTCAACTAGGGGACATTGCACTCCCACCACATTAATTGCTGTTTGTAATTTTGCTGGAGGATTTAAAGCATTTTGTTTTGTACTTTAAGTTTGTTTTTGTTTTGTTTTAAGATTTACAATAGACAGGTAACCAAACACTGCAACATGCCACAGAATCATATTGAGCTACATTTAAACCTTTCGACATAAAGTGATGCCCAATATCCAGCTATGCTGAAACAAAGATTAAAAAAAATAGATATAAAGAGGAGTCTTAGGTTCGTACGCTTCCATGAACAGAACGCACGCAGGCGCAGTAATTCGCAATCGTGAAGCGGCCTCATGTGCGGTGCAACCGTTGTTGGCCAAGATGAGGATGACACATCTGTACATATTACTTATAAAATGTTTCTTCTCTCATAGGAACCGGCAAGATCAATCCACCCAGCACCACTTCCTGAGGCTCCTCAACCTCAGCGCCTCCCTCCTGAAGCTTCTTCAACTTCTGTTCCTCAGAAACCTCACCTAAAACTGGCCAGAGTACAAAGCCAAAATGGAATTGTTCTCTCTTGGAGTGTATTAGAAGTAGATCGCAGCTGTGCCGTTGTAGACAGCTATCACCTATATGCTTATCACGAAGATCCAACTGCAACATCTCCGTCACAGTGGAAAAAGATTGGGGAAGTGAAAGCACTACCTCTTCCCATGGCATGTACTCTAACACAATTTGTTTCTGGCAGTAAATACTATTTTGCTGTTCGGGCGAAAGACATTTATGGACGCTTTGGACCATTCTGTGATCCGCAATCAACAGATGTTATTTCTACTCAGAGCAGTTAGAAAAGTTGAGAAGACGCTTTATAGTACTTCCTGTTATGGTTCTGTAGCCAGGACCTCATGCATGAAATCTAATTTGGAGGAGCTACTGGGTTCTCTTAATGGGGACCATGTACAGCACTTGCCAGGTGTCACAAAATAGGCTACATTCCTGACAAGTTTTTTTCTTCTTCTTTTGTAAATCACTAATTTTCTGCAGAATGTATATTAAGTCGTTTTTCCTTTTACACAAATTTGAAAGTCTGCAAATCTGTAGACAAAAGACATGTCCCTGAAATGCGGATAATTGTATAGGTGATGTAAATATTATGTAAAATGATCTACTGAAAGAGGATGGTTGGGTAAACTCATTTGACACAGAGGGAACCTTTCGACGTGATTTTTGGTTATTGTAGCTGCTAGAAAGGACAAGTATTACAGAGGAATCCAGTGTTTCATGGTTTGTTCATTCATGAAGATAAAACCTGTATTTGATCTCCACTGGCTGGGGACATTGACATCTAACAGTTATTTGTGCTGTTTAGTAATAATTATCAACCTGTTTTCTTGTGGTTTATTCTGCTCCCTGACGCAACCTTTTATACTTTTCTGTGAGTTATCTTCTGTCTTTCTTTTGTGCCTTAACTTGAATAGGAATGATTTTCAGTATTTGATCTGCAGGTTCCCCTTTTTGATGTAATAAATCTGCCCATACCCAGGCGCCAAAGAGCAATTTTAAAGTGATTGTTTGATTTTCCCCATCACACTATTGATTTTTTTTTACATTTTTGAATAAAGTAGTTCAGGAGTTGTGCAGCCTTTTCTGTCCAGCACAGTAGTCATCTGCTTACAGTTTACATCGTTACAGTGTTTAAAACTCACTGCAATGCTTCATTGGATTGGTTATATATCTATCAATTGTAAAACTTGACTGTGCTTCCATAAAAGGAAATGTTATTGTATTTGGATATAAAAGCATGAATTACTTCATAAGTACAATATTTCCTCCCTATTTTATTTTTTGAGGAAAAGTATTTTTGTATTAGTATAGATTTTCTCCATCTGCAAAATTTTGACAAAATTTACATATAGGAAGAATAGTTTTGTTAGTTACAATAACACAAATTATATGTATTTGTGTACTGCAAACCCCATTGTACATTTTGGATGTTGGCTTATATAATTTTTTTTCTTAATTATTATTCTTTTTATAATCGAGTAAATTTGTTAGTGCAACTGCAGTCAGTTAGGATTGTGCTTGGTAACAGCTATCCAGAAACTTGACATTAAGATTTCAGCAGCTGGAAATTCTTCCATGATCTCTAATCTCAAACTCCAGCTCCTGTTATAGTGATCCTCAATTCTAAGCTGGCAAGCGCTGGACATTGAGATGTAATGCTATGTACATATTATGCGATCCCATACGATACAATATCATATGATATTGTATAAGATATATCAGATTGTGTGTACACACTACAAACGATGTCTAGAAACAAAGTCATCACTGGAGTTCAAAACCACACAATATCGCCTCATCAAGACTGCATGCAGTCCGACGTACGACGTCGCATGCGACCCGCGGAAGCACGCATTGTACGTCGGATCATGCATACACATTATGCAATATCATTTAGGACTGATCAATATCGTTCAGATTGTGAACGATATTGCATAGTGTGTATGGGCCATAACACTCTGTGTGAAATATTGTTACATTGTAAATAAATATTTTTTTTACAAACTTGCATTTGTGGGATTTTTTGGTTTATTAAGCAACATCTGTTAAATAATAGACATTTTAAATGTAATGTAATTTATACATCCTATAAATCTGATCAGAATATTCACACAGGCCCATAAGCGCACTCCGGCCCAGCACTACCCGCTCAGCAAGGTCTGCAAAGCCTGGGGGTGCTAGGTAGGAGAGGCGCTCTTCCCGCTCTGCGACATTGTTGATATGCGCTGTTGATGCCGCTGCCAGCGTCTGTCTCACTGTATGAAGAGGGGCGGTGGCTGCAGAAATGTAATTAACATGCCCCGCCCGCCCAGTGAAACCAAGAAGACTACACTAGCAGCTCCGAATCTTGTCCCGAGCTCTGCCTCTCCTGTGGGGTGTTTTACATCAAAGGGTATAGCCGTGGCCTGCAAATGCTCCATGTCCTCGCTTTTTTAACAGAGAAGCCGGTAAGTCAGCCAGTAAGCGGAGCGCCGATCAGCTTCAGTGGCAACTGATCAGTTCTCTGGTCGCGGACATGAAGTAACATCTGTCTGCAACCCTAAGCCTGATTGAGGAGCTGAACAGTGTGGAGGAGGACAGGAGTCAGGAGAGCAAGATGTACAACGGAGAGCAGATAAACAGCAGCAGTGGCTGAGCCGGTTACACATATTCTAGTACATGCAAGTCCTAGAGAGGAGGAGGCGGTTACTAGTAATAGAATTATATATTTAAAGAGCAAAAGTACTGTATATCACTTTCTCATGACCATGTTAGATAGCAGTATAGTATATTAATGTCTTTAAGATAAATTAGATACGCTTCTGGTGCTACCAAACCAATTATAAACACTATATATGTGTGTGTGTGTGTGTGTGTGTGTGTGTGTGTGTGTGTGTGTATGTATATGTGTATATATATATATATATATATATATATATATATGAATAATGTAAATACTGTGAGATGACAGTATAAAAAAACAATTCGTGTCACAATAAAGTGTAAAATAATGTCCCCTTTATACGTGATCCAGTGATCTGTGCTTGGCAAAAGCTCCCTGTTAATAAGTCCAATGCCTTCAAATCTTAAAAATATACCAAAAAACAAGAGCGCCTCCTAGTGCAGCAATGTGGTATTCCACACCATGTGCGTGATTAAAGCTATAAAGCATAAAGTTATTATGCTTATCTCATGTCTTTAAGAAAATCCTCTTAAATGCTGCAAAACGCTGTTTGCTGCCTCTGGGCTGTTATATAGGTGGGATTGAGTTAAAACTTTATTACACTGCAGTGTTACTCACGCTAATCTAAAGTCTGTTAATAAGTGCACTTATTATTACTGAGGTGTGGTGCCCTTACTGAATAATTCTACACTGCTGTATGCAGTGTATGCAATGCAATGCATTCAATATACCTCTTCTGCTGCTTAAGCTGTAACCGGCCTCCTGTAGCCTTATATGGCATTCAACTCCTCCTCCTCCGGAACTGCCACTTCCAGTCACTCAATGCTGGGGCTATATGGGAGACTCCGCCTGCCTCTGTCAATCTCCAGCAGGCCGCTCCTCCACACTCTGTATGCTGGTCAATGTGCTCCGCCTCTCCCCCGCCTTTTGGGCGGAGCGGTAACACCTCCCGCTGATGTCACCAGGGCGCTCGGGGAAGTTCTCAGCTGCAGCCCGCTTCTGCTCTACACAGACACCGCCGGGACTGGGAATTCACTGCCGCGGCTCCCATTTCACCAGTCTCCGTCCTCCTCTCCCCAGCTCTGGTAGGACTCCAGGACTAACAAAGTCCAGGAGGGAAACATTCTCCAAATGAAGAGAAGCAATAAGACACAAGTACATGCACTGAGACTGGAGGGGGGGAGGTTCAGGGGAAATTTGAGGAAAAATTACTTCACAGAAAGGGTAGTGGACAAGTGGAATAGCCTCCCATCAGAGGTGGTAGAGGCTAAGACAGTAGAGCAATTTAAACAAAGAAATAAGGATCAAATAAGGTTTGAGATAAAAAAAAATATGGTAAAAAAAAGGGGCAGACTAGATGGGCCAAGTGGTTGTTATCTGCCGTCAAATTTTATTTTTCTATGACTCTCCACGTGCTCCCTGCACAGTTCTTTTTACTCCCAGCGGCGCCCGTGGTCTCCTAATTGTCCTGTCACGAGCGGGCTGGGAGTCTCAACTCCCGCTCGCGCTGCCAGTCTGTCAGTCTTTTCAAGGGCTGATGCCTGCGAGTCTGCATGGCTCCCGTGTTTGCGGCTTAGTGTAGCCGCCTGCCACACGCCAAAAGAACCAATTAGCTACAGCCCTGGCTGTGCGGCCAGCCCCAACTCTGCTCCATGAGGGGTACCATTTTATCAGTTATATATTCACAGTTAAAAACATCTTTAATAGTTAACTTATTATACGGTGTACCATATATGAATTTATTACTAGCAAAACAATATATTTTTAATACATTGGGGTTTTACATATGTTGGTGCAGTATGTAAGTAAAAGTATTTTATATTTAATATGGTAGAATACCGGTAACCAATGGAGGGACTGACAGAGCGGATCTGCAGAGGGAATCACTTACCATGCCGGTGTGACACTCTGAAATTGACCCGTTTATTAGCTGGCCCAGTCACGCTGAAGGGGTTAACACCCCTCCTTCTGATGACGTCAGTAGCACCACGGCAGCCCTTACACAGGGGACACAGGGACCTAAGGAATTCCAGCAGTAGCTCCTCAGAGCAGGAAGTCTGGGAGACCGCGGATTGGTCAGTGAAGAGAGTGGGAAAGGAAGGAGGCGGATTTACCTCTGGTGAGCTGTCCGAGGAGAAGGAAAGAGAAGCGTGCCACGGGGCTGAGGATACAGCGTTCTGAGGGGAGGGTGCTCGCACTGCTGAGCGCTGTGAGAAGGGCCGGTGTTACCCTCTCAGGTGGAGTCCGGATGAGAGTGCCCACACAGCCGGAGACGCGACATTTGTGCAGCATCCGGAGGAAGCCACAGTAGCCGGAGTTGCACATTTCACAGTGCAACGCTGTGTGAGCTGAAGGGCTGCCGGGACACGGATACACGGGTCGCGCCAAGCTGATCAGCGGCCGGCCAGATAGAGAGAAAGTGAGAGAGCAGCGTCCAGTATCCAGCCTGGTGCACGGACCAGAGTATGGTGAGGAGCTGCAACTGTAGAAAAGTACCTGAGGTAATCACTGCCACCCTAGTCCTGCAGTAGAGACATACCCCAGTATAGTGGGACAGGAGCAGTTATCAATAAGGAAAACTGTATGACCGTGGTTACTATACTAAACAATGGGATTTGCTTAAAACAGGGAGTATACGGACAAAGCTTTAGTCCCACGAAATAGGATTTTGCAGTCAGCCAACAGAGATTAGAGTGAGAAACTCTTTAATGCAGGGACTGCTTCAGTACTAATCTGTAACAAGACTAACAACTGCCTGCACCTCTGAGAGATCACTGCCTGCTTTATCAACCCTGCTAGAACTGCTTTTGCTATTGTCAGTGCGTATTTGATACAGAACTGAACTGTACTGTTAATGTACCTGTTTGAAGACAGCTCTTATTCGCACACCATCTTATTACTGCCATAGAACAGTTCTATTAGAACTGCGTGCTGCTTATAGCCAGCTGCTCATGCTATTTCACTGCTTTGCTACGGCACTGACTGCATGCCTGCCATTAATAGATAGCTTTACAGTTCAGTCCTTCCTAATTAGCTAAGGAAAGGGACTGCTAAATATGCTTTCTCTAGGTTAATATATAACCTTTTAGTCAACTACTGTAGTTACTGACCTTTAGAGTAATGGACTTAATGCATACTTGCCTACCTGACCCTCTCCATGAGGGAGAAAATGCTCTGTTCCTGGACTTTATTGGTAATGTATGATTGCCATCACCTGTGGTGAAACACCTTTCTTATCAGTTAACTAGCCCACCGCAGGTGATGGCAATCATACATTACCAGGAAAGTCCAGGAACAGAGCATTTTCTCCCTCATGGAGAGGGTCAGGTAGGCAAGTACAGGTTGAGTATCCCTTATCCAAAATGTTTGGGACCAGAGGTATTTTGGATATCGGATTTTTCCGTATTTTGGAATAATTGCATACCACAATGAGATATCATGGTGATGGGACCTAAATCTAAGCACAGAATGCATTTATGTTACATATACACCTTATACACACAGCCTGAAGGTAATTTTAACCAATATTTTTTATAACTTTGTGCATTAAACAAAGTGTGTCTACATTCACACAATTCATTTATGTTTCATGTACACCTTATACACACAGCCTGAAGGTCATTTAATACAATATTTCTAATAACTTTGTGTATTAAACACATTTGTGTACATTGAGCCATCAAAAAACAAAGCTTTCACTATCTCACTCTCACTCAAAAAAGTCCATATTTCGGAATATTCCGTATTTCAGAATATTTGGATATGGGATACTCAACCTGTAAGACTTATACCCCTTTTCTACTAGCTCTTAGAAACAGGGGTAAATGTGCGGGGGCGCGCATTTACCCATGTTGTACCCTAGTGGAAAAGGGTTCCCCGGCAAATTCCCGGATCAAGTGATCCAGGAATCCTACCCGGGTAGCTAGCCGGGTTGAACATGTGTTCAACTCGGCTAGCTGTCTAGTGTGAACAGGAGCCATGTCGAGGCGACACGGCTCCCGTCAGCAGTGGATAGGGAGGGCGGCGCTGGGAGACCATGAGATCTGCCAGCACCACCCCTGCCACGTCAGTAGCAGCGTCACCAACCCGGCAATATGCTGGGTTGGTGAGCGCTGTTCAAAAGGGGTCTGTAGCACGGGTCGCAGCCGTGTCGGGCGACACGGCTGCGACCCGTGCTTTAGTGGAAAAGGGGTATAAATGTAAAGAGACTGAGTTACAGAGACTCATTACTACCACTTGGTGGACATTTAAGCTTGGTTATTAAAGGACACTGGTATAAACTTATGGTGAACTGCATACTGATAGTGGTGTACCTGCCCATCCTACAACATCCGTTTTCCTGTGCTGTTAATATTACAGTGTTTCATCTGTCATAGTATGCTACCGTGATTTTGTACTTTGCATTGTTCTATCTTGCACACAATTGACAAATGTCCAGTGGTACTATTGTATAAGTCCAGTGGTACTGCCATATAATTCCAGTGGTACTGGCGTATAAGTCCAGTGATCCTGCTGTATAATTCCAGTGATCCTGCCGTATAATTCCAGTGGTACCGGCGTATAAGTCCAGTGATCCTGCCATATAAGACCAGTGATCTTGCCGTATAATTCCAGTGGTACTGGGTATAACTCCAGTGATTCTGCCATATAATTCCAGTGAACCTGCCGTATAATTCCAGTGGTACTGGCGTATAAGTCCAGTCCAGTGATACTACCGTATATATGTCCAGTGGTACTGTTGTATAAGTCCAGTGGTACTGCCATATAATTCCAGTGGTACTGGCGTATAAAACCAGTGATCTTGCCGTATAATTCCAGTGGTACTGGCGTATAAATCCAGTGATCCTGCCGTATAATTCCAGTGGTACTGGCGTATAATTCCAGTGATACTGCCATATAATTCCAGTGGTACTGGCGTATAAGTCCAGTCCAGTGATACTACCGTATATATGTCCAGTGGTACTGCCATATAATTCCAGTGGTACTGACGTATAAAACCAGTGATCTTGCCGTATAATTCCAGTGGTACTGGCGTATAAGTCCAGTGATCCTGCCGTATAATTCCAGTGGTACTGGCGTATAAATCCAGTGATCCTGCTGTATAATTCCAGTGGTACTGACATATAATTCCAGTGATCCTGCCGTATAATTCCAGTGGTACTGGCGTATAAATCCAGTCCAGTGGTACTGCCATATAAATCCAGTGATCCTACTGTATAATTCCAGTGGTACTGGCATATAAATCCAGTGGTACTGGCGTATAATTCCAGTGATCCTGCCGTATAATTCCAGTGGTACTGGCGTGTAAGTCCAGTGATCCTGCCGTATAATTCCAGTGGTACCGGCGTATAAGTCCAGTGATCCTGCCATATAAGACCAGTGATCTTGCCGTATAATTCCAGTGGTACTGGGTATAAGTCCAATGGTACTGGCGTATAAGTCCAATCCAGTGATACTGATGTATATGTCCAGTGGTACTGCCATATAAGTTCATTCCAGTGATGCTGTCATATAAGTTCAGTGGTGCTGTCCTGTGCTGTATATTATTTACTCCAAATAAAGGGGTTATTAATATTTAATCCAAATAATTTTCACAGGGTTTGCCCTGTGTGGTGTAGAGGTACGCTCTCCTGTACCGCATATTGGTGGTCATTCCGAGTTGATCGCTAGCTGCATTCGTTTGCTGTGCAGCGATGAGGCAAAAAAATGGCACTTCTGCGCATGCATATACGGCGCAATGCGCACACGCAACGTACTATTACAGCGAACGTTGTAGTTTCACACTGGGTCTAGCGATGCATTTCAGTCGCACTGGCTGCCGCAGAGTGATTGACATGAAGTGGGCGTTTCTGGGTGTCAACTGACCATTTTCCGGGAGTGTTCGGAAAAACGCAGGCGTGCCAGAAAAAACGCAGGCGTGGCTGGGCAAACGCAGGGCGTGTTTGTGACTTCAAAACAGGAACTGAATGATCTGAAGTGATCGCAAGCGCTGAGTAGGTTTTGAGCTACTCTAAAACTGCACCAAAAAACTTCGTAGCCGATCTGCGATCCTTTCGTTCGCACTTCTGCTAAGCTAAAATACACTCCCAGTGGGAGGCGGCATAGCGTTTGCACGGCTGCTAAAAACAGCTAGCGAGCGATCAACTCGGAATGACCACCATTGTAATATAACTCCAGAAAAATAATGGAGAACAAAAATTTGGAGGATAAAATAGGGAAAGATCAAGAACCACTTCCTCCTAGTGCTGAAGCTGCTGCCACTAGATATGACATAGATTATGAAATGCCGTCAACGTCGTCTGCCAAGGCCGATGCCCAATGTGATTGTAGAGGGCATGTAAAATCCAAAAAGCCAAAGTTCAGTAATAAGACCCCAAAAAATAAATTTAAATGGTCTGAGGAGAAACGTAAACTTGCCAATATGCCATTTATGACACGGAGTGGCAAGGAACGGCTAAGGCCCGGGCCTATGTTCATGACTAGTGGTTCTGCTTCACATGAGGATGGAAGCCCTCATCCTCTCACTAGAAGAATGATAAGAGTTAAGCAGGAAAAAGCACAGCAAAGAACTGTGCATTCTAAGATGGTATCACAAATCCCCAAGGAGAGTCCAAGTGTGTCGGCGGTTGCGATGCGTGACCTTCACAACACTGGACGGGAAGAGGTGGCTTCTTCCACCATTTGCACGCCCTCTGAGGATTCTGATGGTGATGTGGTATGTTAAAATCAGGCACCGGGGGAGACACCTGTTGTCCGGGGGATGAATAAGCCCATTGTGATGCCTGGGCAAAATACCAAAAAAAGCCACCTCTTCGCTGTGGAATTATTTATCCACAAATCTGGACAACAGGTGTCAAGCCGTGTGTTGCCTCTGTCAATCTGTAACAAGTAGGGGTAAGGACGTTAACCACCTAGGAACATCTTCCCTTAAACGTCATCTGCAGGGCATTCATCAGAAGTCAGTGTCAAGTTGTGAAACTTTGGATAAGAGCATAAGTAGTCCACTGACACCTAAAACCCTTCTTCCTCTTGTACCAAGCTCCTGCAAGCCACACCACCAACTTCCTCCTCAGTCAGGAACGTCAGTAGTCCTGCAGGCCATGTCTCTGGCAAGACTGAGGAGTTCTCTCCTAACCGGGATTCCTCTGGAGGATCCTTGAGTGGTAAGCCTACTGCTGCTGTTGCTGCCGCTGCTGCTGTTGCTGCTGGGAGTCGATCGCATCCCAGAGGGGAAGTTGGAAAACCACTTGTACTACTTCAACTAAGCAATTGACTGTCCAACAGTCCTTTGTGAGGAAGATAAAATATGACAGCTGTCATCCTTTTGCAAAGCGGATAACGCAGGCCTTGACAGCTATGTTGGTGTTAGATGTGCGTCCGGTATCCGCCATTAGTTCAGTGGGACTTAGAGAATTGTTTGAGGTAGTGTGTCCCCGGTACCAAATCCCATCTAGGTTCCACTTCACTAGGCAGGCGATACCGAGAATGTACAGAGACGTCAGAAAAAGTGTCCTCAGTGTCCTAAAAAATGCAGTTGTACCCACTGTCCACTTAACTACGGACATGTGGACAAGTGGAACAGGGTAGACTAAGGACTATATGACTGTGACAGCCCACTAGGAAGATGTATGGCCTCCCGCAGCAACAACAGCAGCAGCACCAGTAGCAGCATCTTGCAAACTCCAACTCGTTCCTAGGCAGGCTACGCTATGTATCACCGCTTTCCGTAAGAGGCACACCGCTGACAACCTCTTACGGAAACTGAGGGACATAATCGCACAATGGCTTACCACAATTAGACTCTCCTGGGGATTTGTGATATCGGACAATGCCACCAATATTGTGCGTGCATTACATCTGGGCAAATTCCAGCACATCCCATGTTTTTCACATAAAATTAATTTGGTGGTGCAGAATTTTTTGAAAAATGACAGGGGTATGCAGGAGATACTGTCGGTGGCCTGAAAAATTGCGGGCCACTTTCGGCATTCAGCCACCGCGTGCCGAAGACTAGAGCGCCATCAAACACTCCTAAACCTGCCCTGCTGTCACCTGAAGCAAGAGGTGGTAACGAGGTGGAATTCAACACTCTATATGTTTCAGAAAATAGAAGAGCAGCAAAAGGCCATTCAAGCCTCTGCATCCATCTACGATATAGGCAAAGGAGGGGAATGCACAGTGGAGAATGATTTCCGTCTTGTGCAAGGTTCTCCAACCCTTCGAACTTGCCACACGTGAAGTCAGTTCAGACACTGCCGGCTTGAGTCAGGTCATTCCCCTCATCAGGCTTTTGCAGAAGCAGCTGGAGAAATTGAAGGAGGAGCTAAGACTGAGCGATTCCGCAAAGTATGTGGGACTTGTGGATGGAGCCCTTCATTCGCTTTGCCAGGATTAAAGGGTGGTCAATCTGTTGAAATCAGAGCACTACAGTTTGGCCACCGTGCTCGATCCTAGGTTTAAAGCCTATGTTGTATCTCTCTTTCTGGCAGACACAAGTCTGCAGAGGTTCAAAGACCTGCTGGTGAGAAAATTGTCAACTGAAGCGGAACGTGACTCATCAACAGCTCCTCCATCACTTTCTCCCGCAACTGGGTCTGCAAGGAAAAGGATAAGATTTCCTTGCCCACCTGCTGGCGGTAATGCAAGGCAGTCAGGAGCGAGTGCTGACATCTGGTCCGGACTGAAGGACCTGCCAATGATTACCTCCTCGGCGGCGCTGTTAATGAACAGCTGAGCCGCCAGGAGGGGGAAGACTACTACGCTCCTGGGTGTGGGGGCTGGACAGGGAGCGTGCGCGCATGTGTCTGTGTGTGTGTGGTGTGTGTGTAGCATATGTGTATGTGTAGCATGGGTGTATGTGTGTGTGTGTATAAGGGGGGGCTCAGGGGGCTTTGTCATCTACTGTAGTGGGGGCAGAGGTGTAACTAAGGCAGGGCGAGTTGGGCACATGCCTGGGCGCCTTGGCAGGCCCACAGAGGGGGGCACCGGCGGCGGTCAGGTCATCATGCCCACCCACCCCCGCTATTGCTCTGCCCCGTCCCGCTGCAATGTGTGTGGGGGGGGGGAGAGCAGCGTCTCTCCTGCCCCTCAATGTGCTCAATGCTCTCAGTGTGACTCTGTCTGGTCTCCGGCGGCATTAGCCAATCAGAGCTTGCGGACCGACTCCTGATTGGCTGCCGATCCGCCGGCTCTGATTGGCTAACGAACCGGCGCCACATTTAAGATAGCCGCCGCCGGAGACCGGACTTCATGGAGCTTTGAGGGGCAGGAGAGGCGCTGCGCTGCACTCTCCTCCCCTCACATAGCAGATGCCAGCGACAGCGGTGACAGGGGATCTGATTCCTGACTGAAGTAAGCAGCAGCCAGCGGGAGGGGTTCTTGTATCTGGCACTGTCTGCAATATGTATCTGGCACTGTGGGGCACTGTGTATCTGGCACTGTGGGGCACTGTATCTGGCACTGTGGGGCACTGTATCTGGCACTTTGGGGCACTGTATTTGGCACTGTGGGGCAATATGTGTCTGGCACTGTGGGGCACTATATCTGTCACTGTGTGGCAATATGTATCTGGCACTGTGGGCAGGGCCGGCTCCAGTGAAGAATGGTTACCCAAGGGTATTCGGGCGCTCAGGGGACGAGGTGTTTCACCAAGCAGCTGCCTAGATAAGGGGAGTCACCCCCACAATAGATATACAATAGAAAAGAAGAAAGGCTGCGCTATTTTGATGAACTGACAATGTAATCCTCTGTATATAATTAATACAATTTATTATAAGATATATAATATCACTGTGCTTTTGTGATAATTAGATCATAAAATGCATGCAACATAAAACAAAATGGATAAAACCATACAGTATAGATGATAATATTGAAAAAGGGTTACCCAAATGGTCAGAGCTGTAAGTGTAATTTAGTGGAAGAGTCCGTTCCAAATAATTCCCCCAAATAGTTCTGTATCCGGTATATATATTCAGTGGGAGGTAAGCAGTGTCCCGTGGAGTGACAGTGTCCGCTAGAGGAATTGGTGCTCCTAGATCTTGAATGGCGAGCTCCTCATGCAATGCGGAAGGTTGAATCAATCGGTCCAATCTGCTATTTGTGTCCTCCGATTTTATGTCGCAATCCGGAATTTAGGTGGGGGATGGTTCGGCCTTCCAGTGGATAGTCTTCAGCTCTGGGTCCCTTGTAAACCTAACGCGTTTCGCTGCGTTCAGCTAGCACCCTGAGCGAGAAAATTTAAAAGCGCCGACCCCCCCCCCCCCCCTTCCTTATGCGCGTGCTCCTGGAAAAGTGGGCGTGGCCTCGTAACTTCATATAATCAAACTATAAATATATTTTCACACCTCCTCTACGCACACAATTAGCAGCCTTACACACAGTAGTGTTCCTTACTGTCAAAGTCGAAAAATATCGTTATTCTCATCGCCTTGTACTAACCCCATGCGCTTGCCCGCTGCACGTGCACGTTTTCACCCGTGCGTGCGCATATTCGCAGTTGCGTGACGGCACCTCCACGGTCGTGCGCTCAGGCGCGTGGTATGTGCATTTACGGTAGAGTTTGTGTGCGTCTGGCGGGCGACTTGATCGTTACATAGTTAATCCAAATAGTGTATTTTATAGGTTATGGTCCCCTTAATAATATCAGTAAGTTTGTTTAGTGTAACTGGCTCATGGACAGAGAGATCCCTCTTTACATGATACGAAGGGTCAGACAGGTTTTGAGCAGTGGTGTTTAGTATGCAACGGTAGAGTATATTATTAGTAACATTCCGGTATTGGTTTGAAAGAGATTAATCGCTCCTGCGAATAGTTATGTTTATAAGAAGTTTATGGACATTTACTGTATTTGCAGTTCATTATCCATGCGGCGGGAATCCTGAGATTCCCTCCCACCTGAGCAGTATGAAATAGTCACAGCCCACCTGTTCGAATCAACCTATGACCTTTTGTTATAATGTGAAGACAGATTCCTGTGTCCAATGAACAATGAGATTGTAGGGCCCTTTGTAGTGTACTGTATGTAGTGTATATAAGGACAGCCAGCCAGGGCCAGCTCAGTCTACTCTCCACAACGGTTTTCATCATTGACTAACTAGAGAGCTGGTTCCAGGACTGCGCAGCGATCATTCCCCAGTGTGTAAGTTTTTCTCTGTAACCAACTTATTCTCTGTTTGTATTTGCCATACTCTCTATCTCTCTGTTATTGTTTAGGATTAAGAAACTGTTGTATATTGTATAATTTCAGTTATTCTGTTTAGGTGTTTTATGTTAGTGCTGTAGTGTATAAGCTGTAATTGTTTTCCCCTTTTACATACTAAAATCATCTAGATAAAGGTTTTGGAACCTTACAAGGTATTGTGTGTTTATCATTACATTGCTAAGGGTATTCGGAGCGTCTCAATCGCTCAAGCAGCTTTAACATTCACAAGGTTAAGAAGCGTTATATCATTACAGTATAAGTATATCCCTTCATTGTGTTGCATACAAGGTTTACTGTGTGTCATCCTGTGAGCATCTGCGCCGCTCGTGTTCCTCTTGTGGGCACAGCGTCCGCTACGCTAGTAGCGTAGCATTACGGTACTCGGACCGCCTATAGCGTACTCGATACCCAGCGTAAGCCGTGAGCGAACGTGCCGCTCGTGCGTCTCGACCACGGCCTAGCGTCTGCTACGCTAAGTGCGTACCCTTACGGTACCTCGTACGCCCATTGCGTACTGAGTCTCTTACCAATATATAGTGAATGTTATAAGATAAATAATTAGCTTTATCAATTGGCGGCTCGTCCGTCCTCCACATTTCCGCTCTAGCGAACACAAGCAGACTTTATCTGTCAGCAAAGGGCGGGAAGGCGTATCCCTTCGTATCCGTGTTGGTGGTGAGGGATACGGTAGTGCTGACTAGATAAGCGTCTGCATCGCTACGCTGTAGGAGTGCTGGTGGAATCCGGAACCGGAAGGTAAGAACAGTACGCTATTGTCTTTTAAAACTGTTTTATTTCTGTTTAATACACATTGCGTACGCAACACACGCACACACCTGCATTTTTCATTTGTGTAATTTCACATATCTCGCCTTCCTGTTTGCCATTTATCATTGATAACGTGCTGAGAAAGATTTGTTGCTATTGGTAGTTAAAAGTAAAATTAATACGTAAGGAAGTAATTTGTAAAACACGCACACGGCTTTGCCTAAGATACAAGGAAGTTCTGTGTGGTGTTCAGTAAATGATTACAGTTAAATATCATTTGCATTGATAGAAACGTGTTACTTGTGTTACTGTGGACGTGTCTGGCCTATGTACACGTGTCCCTAACAAAGGGCGGGACAAGCGTACGCGACGCAAGGGCTTACACACGCAGCGTATATTACGCAACAGAGCGTATGGGTACGCCCACGTAATACAAATCACACGATAGTATTGTTTTAGTAGGCGATACGGAAGCAACGCGATAATAGCGCAAGTCAATCTCAGTGTCCTAAATTTTAGCGTAAATAATCCTTCTCTAGTTGTAACTCCTTTCGGGACTAGACTGCGATACTGAATGAAAGGGATTTCTGTACAGAAACGAAAGTAAAGAGTATATGAGGTGAAAGAGTGTGTGCATATATATATAAGTTTCTCATTTTTGGTTGGAACCTAGAAGTCGAGTTCTCGTGAGGTACATCCGTGAAAGTGACGGCGCGTGGTGGCTTGGGAGGCATCCCTTGTTAAATATTGAAATAAGAGCATTAGAGTATAGCAGACCAGGAGGTCACGGACCAGGAGGTCCAGAGAGACAGACCAGGAGGTCTATGTACAGCAGACTAAGAAGTCCGCTATAGATAGAGTCAAGAAGCACAACCACAGGAGGGTTGGTGCGGTACCCATATAGGCCATCAAGCTCTGGCTGAAGGAATTCGCAGCCGTAATTTTCGATTCCGTTGGTCGTTCCGCACATAAGATTAGTTGCTTATGTGCAGTACGATTGTACCGCATGTAATTGTGTGCATTAGTTTGTAACTTGACCCAGTACCATTTGCGTACGCTAGAGGGGTCATAAACGCTATTTGTACATTCTAACGTGATTTGTGTAAATATTTTTATTTTAAGGGAGGTTCGCTGGTCACTCAGGAATTCTCTAACAACCGATACTTGCTGGGGACGGGTAACCTACTCCCACAACGCCCCAGTAAATAAAGGTTCATAGGGGCCCTAGGTTGGGTACAGCAGCTCTGAGTCAGTGATTGAAGTACTGGCCAACGTGGGCGAGAAGAGTGGGTGAAAGCACTCGGTTGAACTTTCACCGTCGGCCTGCCCCGGACATCTTGGTTTTTGTAAGGGTTCGCTGAAGACCCTGATTTGAAGGTCAGAGGTAGTGAAAGCAACACCTGCAAAGATGGGGGCCAGTTGTTCAGGTAGGGGACGATCAACCCTGGTTCAGGTTGATTTAGTAAACCGACCAATAGGGTCGGCAAGGTATATCATGTTTGAGAAATACGGTTCACACACAGAGGTTTTGTGCGATGAATGGGAAAGAATGACTGTGCATGACGGGGAAAAGTTCCCACGGGTAGGCAGTTTTAGCCCCGAGGTGTTACAAAATCTAAGGAGAAGGATATGTCTCATTAAATCTGCAAAGAGACGGATCAAACATTATGATTATTTACAATTATGGCAACAGGAAGGTGAAATACAAAGAGGATTGGCTCAAGCAGCTGGATCTAACCCTATCAGGAAACTGATAGCCACCGCACCACCACCACCATACATAACAGGAGAGAAAGTGGTTACGGAGAATGGCACACTGGTGTATGATAAACATGCACTTAGTAACTGTATAGATGTTAAGAATAATGTAACTAAGATTGTTGATGCTAATACTAACTCGTGCAAGCTGTACCCTGTTTTAAACTTTCCCCAGGATTGTGACCAAGAGGATGAGCCCACAACAATATCGGCACTCTCTCTAGCAGCCACCATAGCAGAAACAACAGTGGGCACGGCCCAACCAGTAAGAGCAGTATCAAAGGCCCCTAGTGGAGGGACAGGTGAGGTCGTATCAACTGGTAAGTACGGCACTGTACACTATGCAGAAACCATTACACCACATGTTGTAGAATCTACTCAGAATGATGTTATTGAACTTAATCCCGTTAGGGAAATTGCAGTACCAAATGGGAAAACTGACACTTCAGGAGTCACTCCTGTCAGAAACATCGCCATGCACTGCCCCTTTTCCCGAACGGAATTAAGATCAATGGTGTCTGAATTCCCTGATCCTAGGAAAGATCTAGTTGCAAGTCAGAAGTACATTAGAGAGCTAGGAAATACTGTGGAGCCCAATAACAAAGATTGGCGGACATTGCTGTGGGCATGTTTACCCTCCAATGTCGACTCAGCGAGATTTATAGCTGACTGTAGACTAGATGAAGAGGTACCCCTTACTGAGGAGTACAATCAAGATAATGTGAAAAGAATTAATTTGCAGCTGGGAGTATATTTCCCAGCTGTTGCTAAATGGAACAACATTTTCTCCATCAAGCAAAAAGAAGGAGAAATAGCTGCTGATTATTTTCATCGGGCATTGCAGGAAATGGCTAAGTATACAGGGATAGAAGACATTAAGACAAATGTGAATCATAGAGAAGTAGCAGTATCTGTGTTAATGGATGGTTTAAAGGAAGTATTGAGGACGAGGGTACAGACCACCCAACCTTGGCCCTCATTCCGAGTTGTTCGCTCAGTAAATTTTTTCGCATCGCAGCGATTTTCCGCTTAGTGCGCATGCGCAATGTCCGCAGTGCGACTGCGCCAAGTAAATTTGCTATGCAGTTAGGAATTTTACTCACGTTTTTTTCTTTGTTCTGGTGATCGTAATGTGATTGACAGGAAGTGGGTGTTTCTGGGCGGAAACTGGCTGTTTTATGGGAGTGTGTGAAAAAACGCTACCGTTTCTGGGAGTGGCTGGAGAAACGGAGGAGTGTCTGGGCGAACGCTGGGTGTGTTTGTGACGTCAAACCAGGAACGACAAGCACTGAACTGATCTCAGATGCCGAGTAAGTTTGAAGCTACTCAGAAACTGCTAAGAGGTGTGTAATCGCAATTTTGAGAATCTTTCGTTCGCAATTTTAAGAAGCTAAGATTCACTCCCAGTAGGCGGCGGCTTAGCGTGTGTAAAGCTGCTAAAAGCAGCTTGCGAGCGAACAACTCGGAATGAGGGCCCATGTTGGCGAGGTTTGTCGGTGGCTACTTTGAGAGAGGCCGCTATTGATCATGATCGGAACATCACCAGACACAGGGAGTCGCAGAGTGATAAGCTGATGGCCGTAAGTATACAGGCCCTTACCACAAGGCCAACTCAGCATAAGTCTCAGACCCCTGTGGGGAAGTCAAATGTGGTAGTTTGTTATAATTGTCACAAAGAGGGACATTTTGCACGAGACTGTAGAGTGAAAAATATACAAAACTCATACCAAACCCCTAGACAACGACATGACACACGAAATTGGGATCAAGGACCGCAGAGACGGAGTTATGAGCCACACGCAGGGGAAACAAAAAGGTATCCCCCAAGAAGAGACTGGCAAGTCTCTGATAGTTCCCATTTACCCTCTTCACAGGTAATAGCTGCAAGCGCAATGCAGGGAGGTCACCACATACAATAGGGGTGGGGCCACACCTGTAGTCTGCAGCCAGTGAAATTAATTGCGAGCCTTGGAAGTGAACCCGAGGTCACAATTGTTGGAGCTGGTAAATCTCTAAATTTCCTTGTAGATACGGGGGCGACCAAGTCAGTGATAAATTCGACCGTGGGCATGAGAACCACTGGTAAAACAATTCCAGCCATGGGAGTAACAGGAGTAGTACAGCACTATCCTTTAAGCAAACCTGCAGAGATTACGATAGGGCCTTTGCATACCAAGCATTCTTTTCTGCTGGCTGCATCGGCTCCGACTAATCTCCTAGGGAGAGATTTACTGTGCAATATGGGATGTGTCATATATTGTACTCCTGAAGGTGTGTTCTTGGACATACCCGAAAACCACGCTCAGGAAGTGCAGGATATGCTAGACTCCCCAACAAGATTAATGTCACACACTGTTATTGTAAATAGGTGTCCATCCAAAGTAGAGGAAATGATTTCCCAGATACCGGAATCACTTTGGACCAAGGATGGACAAGACACTGGATTAATGGCAAATGTAGCCCCAGTAGTTGTACAAGTAAAAGATGGTAGGATAGCTCCAAAAATCCCACAATACCCTCTGAAGCCAGAGGTGGAGTTAGGAGTTTACTCTGTAATAGAGCACTTGCTACAACAGGGCATTCTGGTAAGGACGTCCAGCACTGCCAATAGTCCCATCTTCCCTGTTAAAAAGAGTGGGGGGAGGGGTTACAGATTAGTGCAGGATCTAAGAGGGATCAACAAAATAGTTGAGAGTCAATTCCCCGTAGCGCCAAATCCAGCTGTCATCCTTATGCAAATCCCTCCCACTGCCATATTTTTCACTGTGATTGACCTCTGCTCCGCTTTCTTCTCGGTACCTCTGCACCCTGACAGTCAATACTTATTCGCATTTACATACAGAGGAGTTCAGTACACCTGGACTCGCTTACCACAAGGTTTCATTGACAGTCCAAGTATTTTCTCACAGGCCTTGCATGATTGTTTACAGTCTTTCAACCTGAGAGTGGATCAATATTAATACAGTACGTAGATGACCTACTGCTGTGTTCAGATTCACTTGAATCGTCCCTGAGAGATACGAAACAACTCCTGTTTCATCTTTCAGACACCGGACACAAGGTTTCCAAAGATAAGTTACAATTATGCCAGACCAGGGTGAAATATTTGGGACACTGTCTGACACAAAGACTGAGACACCTCACCGCTGATAGACTTCAAGCAATTCGTGACATGACCCTGCCACAAACCCAGCAACAGATATGAACGTTTTTAGGAATGTGTGGGTATTGCCGTAACTGGATCCCAGGGTTTTCTATACTGGCCCTGCCTTTGCAGGAGATGGTCTCATCAAACAAACCTGATCGGATTTTGCACACAGACGAGTCTGAGATGGCATTTGAGAGACTTAAACAGTGCCTAACGCAGGCACCAGCATTAGGCATGCCAGATTATGGAAAACCCTTTGAGCTGTATGGAACAGAGAGTGCTGGGTGCGCGGCAGGAGTCTTAACCCAGAAGCATGGTGATGCCAGCAGGCCGGTAGCCTACTATAGCGCTCAGCTAAACACGGTAGCGCGATCCCTCCACACATGCTTGCGAAGTGTTGCAGCAATAGCATTGCTAGTAAGTAAAAGCGAAGATGTAGTGCTAGGACACAACCTCACAATTCATACACCACATGCAGTGTCAGCCTTACTGAATTCTGCCCAAACCAGACACGTCTCATCAGCGTGGTTTACAAGATGGGAATTGCCATTAATGGCCCCGGTAAACATCACCATAAAGAGATGCAGCGCACTAAATCCTGCAACATATCTCCCAGGTGTGCCTGGACAGGCACAAAGGGTGGAGGATGAGAGTGATGGTGAAGGAGGATTTAGTAAGGAAAATGACACACATGATTGTATGGAATATTTGACCCAAAATTTCACGGCAAGGCCTGACATCAGTGACAACCCACTGGAAGATGTAGATTTTAATTTCTACACTGACGGCAGTTGTCACAGACAGGCGGACTCGGGAGACTTGTGTACTGGATACGCAGTCGTAGATGACCAAGGTACCATAGAAGCGGAACCCCTAGGACCACCACACTCAGCACAAGTTGCTGAACTGGTTGCCCTAACCAGAGCATGCGAATTGGCTAAAGGCAAGTCAGCCAATATCTACACAGATTCTAGGTACGCCTTCGGAGTAGTCCATGATTTCGGGGCCCTATGGCGCCTCAGAAATTTCATGACGGTAGCTCGCACACCCGTAGCACATGCAGCCCACATCAAAAGACTTCTAACAGCAATACAGGAACCCGACAGAGTGGCTGTTATCAAGTGTAAAGCTCACACGTATAGCCAAGACCCGGTATCACTTGGTAACAGCCGAGCAGACGAAGCTGCTAAATCAGCAGCCAGTACCCCCATACAGACAGACAGCACACAACTGATGGTATTTAATACTGTAAACACACAGAAATTATATGAAATGCAAAATTTGTGTTCACCACAAGAAAAGGCAGTTTGGAGGTCAAAAGGATATGGCCAGGAGTCCTCAGGACTCTGGACAGATGGACAGGGTAAGCCAGTGGCACCCAGAGCATACCTTCCAAGTCTAGCGGAAGCGGCACATGGGCTGACTCATCTAGGCAAAGAAGGAATGTGTAAATTGGTAAGAGCTTATTGGTACGCCCCAGGATTTTCTTCCCATGCGGGTAAAAGAGCGATGAAATGTCTCACCTGCTTGAGGAAGAATATCGGAAAGGCAATACCAACAGAGCCATCCCATATCCCTCCTACAGATGGTCCTTTCCAGGTAATACAAATTGATTTCATACAATTGCCACCTTGTAGAAATTTAAAGTATGTATTGGTTTGTATTGACGTGTTCTCAAATTGGGTTGAAGCATTTCTCGCGGCCACAAATACCGCTGTGTTTACTGCAAAGAAAATTGTGCAGGAATTTGTGTGTAGGTACGGTATCCCTAGAATCATTGAGAGTGATAGGGGTACCCATTTTACAGGTGAAGTTTTTCAAGCAATGTGTAAGTTGATGGGAATTAATAGTAAGCTGCACACTCCGTACCGCCCCCAGGCGAGTGCGAAAGTGGAAAGAGTAAACAGCACTATTAAAAACAAATTAAGCAAGGTAATGGCTGAAACAGGATTGTTGTGGCCCGAAGCTTTGCCAATCGTATTATACAGCATCAGAACCACTCCCAGGTCCCCTCTTAATCTGTCTCCTTTTGAAATTCTGTTTGGTCGACAACCCCATGTTATGATTAACCCCCAGGATGATTTGAAATGTAACAATGAAGTAACTGTAAAGTATTTGGTTAAGATGAGTAAGCAATTGAGGAATCAGAATGATAATCTAAAGTTGGTGATTCCTGATTTGCCAGACAGTAATTGTCATGACATTGAACCTGGGGATTATGTAATGATACAGAATTTCCTATGCTCAGTTTGCCTTATTGACAGATGGGAAGGACCATATCAAGTCTTATTGACCAGCACGACAACATTGAAGGTTGCCGAGAGAGAGACTTGGGTCCATTCGTCTCATTGTAAAAAGGTTGCTGACCCAGAGAGGTCCCGTGATAAAGAACAGACGGGAGAGGTTGTATCACTAGAGTGTCTGTTCCGGGAAGGTTGAGACGACACCTGAGCGCTGAGAATAATAAGACCGGAGGCGTTTGTCGAGCCAGATTTCTTTTTCCCTTTTGTTACTTTCTCCAGTTCCCATCTCCCTCCTATTCTCCCCCCCCCTTCTTATTTTTCTCCTTTTCCTCCTATAAGATGGACTTGTCCCAAAAGACTGTGATCTGGATTTTCCTGTTGACCATGATGTTGACCAGAGCAGTCTGTTTCGGTGAGAGTACCATGGAGGTCGAGAAAGGATCTGGAATGGGTTCTGATGACCAGGATGGAGGCGTAGTTTTCCAAGAGCAACATAATCACCGAGTAAAGGCGAGTATCAGAAAACGATCTGGTAGCATTGACAATAGAAGGAATTGTGAAGGATTGTTAGCTGAAGAGAACTGCATCTGTAGGCATTGTGACAATATAGTTGAGGATGGGTGCATCAAGAAATGTCAGTCCAGTTTTAATGTCCACATGGACCGGCATCCATTGAGTGACTATCACTCCTTAGTGGGTAAAGTGTTAAACCAGACAGACTGTTGGGTATGCTCTCAAGTACCTCAAGGTCATAGCAAATCAGGACTAGTACCATTCCCTTTAACTGTAGGAGAGGTACTTGAGTTAAGTTGTGGGAGGCCGGTGGACAAGAGGTTTAATATCTCTAGTCCTCCTAGTTTGAAGCTCCACCAGTATCATGTGGATAAGTCCTTAGTATGCTTTAACATTTCCAATCCCCGAAAGCCGGGAAATTGGGAAGTGTCATGGAGTAATCAAACCATGACATTTTCATATAGAGCCGATAGAATGCCCATAGACACAGAGCTTATACGCCAGATAGCCAACAGTGGAAAATACTTCCGGTATAGGTACACTCTAGGAAGTAGGACCATGCGAGTTGGAGAAGTATCACCAGGATACTGTGCACATATCGTACAAACTGATACGTGTACTAGACAGATGGGAGGGTTAGGGTTAGGAGATTTCACATGGAAAATTTGTAACATGGTAATGTCACACTCTGTCCCATATGTTCTCCCCGATGATGCATATTTCATATGCGGGAGAAAGGCGTATAAGTGGCTTGCCCCAAACTCAGAGGGATTGTGTTACATTGGAAAAGTACTGCCTGAAGTAATGACTGTATCCCATACCAAAATGAAAGACATTCACCGCGGTGCCCAAGCTCCTTATACTCACACTCATTACGAGCACGTCATTAAACGGCACCTGATAGAGAGGACAGAGCATCCGGCCTCTGATCTGATCCATGAATCCACCGGGATTCAATTCCTACTCGCGTTAGATATCACTCGTACCGCCAGAGGAGTGATAAATTATAGATATATATCTGCGCTAGCGAACTTGTTAGACAATATCACCGAAATGTATGACGACACGTTCAGGTACACTGGGAAAGAGTTACAAGTCTACAAAACAGAGCTGGTTCAGCATAGGATGATTCTCAATTACCTCACAGCAGTGACAGGCGGGTATTGTGTTACCCTAGTGATAAAGCTAAATATTTATCTTATAACATTCACTATATATTGGTAAGAGACTCCGTACGCAATGGGCGTACGGGGTACCGTAAGGGTACGCACTTAGCGTAGCAGACGCTAGGCCGTGGTCGAGACGCACGAGCGGCATGTTCGCTCAAGGCCTACGCTGGGTATCGAGCACGCTATAGGTGGTCCGAGTACAGTAATGCTACGCTACTAGCGTAGCGGACGCTGTGCCCACAAGAGGAACACAAGCGGCGCAGACGCTCACAGGATGACACACAGTAAACCTTGTATGCAACACAATGAAGGGATATACTTATACTGTAATGATATAACGCTTCATAACCTTGTTAATATAAAAGCTGCTTGAGCGATTGAGACGCTCCGAATACCCTTAGCAATGTAATGATACACACAATACCTTGTAAGGTTCCAAAACCTTTATCTAGATGATTTTAGTATGTAAAAGGGGAAAACAGTTACAGCTTATACACTACAGCACTAACATAAACACCTAAACAGAATAACTGAAATTATACAATATACAACAGTTTCTTAATCCTAAACAAATAACAGAGAGAGAGAGAGAGTATTGCAAATACAAACAGAGAATAAGTTGGTTACAGAGAAAAACTTACACACGTGGGATCATTGGTTAGTTCAAGAAGTGGGCGATGGCTAGGACTTGTTAGTATTCTAAATTCCTCTTTGTCTGATTATATTGAGGAATGCTATTGTTTTGGATCTTCCAAACAAACTCTGTCTCTGGGCTTTGTTTACCCCACCTTCAGTTGAGACAATTGACAACTCAGCACTCATTATTCTGGAGAGAAACCTGGTTCTATTCATAAACAAAGGTGTAAGCCCTCTTCATAGAATCTCAAAGCTTAGTGTAAATAAGGCTATTGTATTCAGTCTGTGGGAAATAAATGACTGAATTCTATTCACCTACCCTGCACTTGTGTAATTTATTCGGAATGCAATTAATCTTATTTTCTACTTCAGTGCATAACCATGAGCAGGAACTATGCGAATCCCTCCCAATTATCATAGGCACAACACCCCTTCAATACCCCACAGCTGGACACCATACACTACCCTCCAACCTTTGTCTGAGCCCTCCCAGCATGCAAAGAGGAATCTCTCTGTCCCTGAACCAGTTACACTAATCATACTTACAGATATTATTAAAGGGAATATTACTTATAAAATACATTATTTGGATTAAATATGTAACGATCGAGTCGCCCACCAGACGCACACAAACTCTACCGTAAATGCACATACCACGCGCCTGAGCGCACGACCGTGGAGGCGCCATCACGCAACTGCGAATATGCGCACGCACGGGAGAGAATGTGCACGTGCAGCGGGCAAGCGCATGGGGTTAATACAAGGCATCATAGGTCGCTATATTTTTAGACTTTGACAGTCCACCCTTTGGCAGTCACCAATAACTGCCACTTCCTAAACAAAACAGAAAAATATATGTCATCATGTAAACACCTTTTTATGATTGGGTAAGGGAGGAGAGGAGAAGGTTAGAAAGATATGACCTAGTGAAACAGTAAAAGCATGTGTGTATGAAATCCATGTTTGAGGGGTCATGTATCATCGTGCTGTACGTGTTTTAAATCAAGCTTCGAGGTATTGCGAAGTATACATTTGAATCCTTCTTATCCCGTATCAAGGGTCTGTGGATGGGCTGTCAAACTCTACCGAGCTCTTTTCGGCTTTTGGTTGCAACAAATGGGGGAGCACATTTAGTTGATGATACATGAAGGGGGGGAACATGTGAGTGCTAATATGTGAGAATCACCTGTCGACTATGTGAGATACTACCTGGAGGTTGTAGAGATGAAGATAAGAAACAAGCGTTATAAATGCAGTCGTAAACTATGTGAGTTTAAATAAACAGTCGCCGATTGAGGTCTTGTCTGATGTCTTGTCTTGATGTACATGTTGTCTGATGTCTCTCGGTGCTTTTGTTGTAAATAGCGAGCAAAAGCTGTTCCATTATTCATAAAATTACAGTCTCTAAAGTATTGGGCTTTTGTAAAAAGTTAAAGTCACTAGGGATATTGGGGGCTTGTGGCATAGTTCATCAATGGTCTGTATAAAAGAGGTTGTCAAATTCTTCTTCCAAGTGGATGTCTTTGTACCTTGGAGGAAAACAAAGGAGAAACGGGTGAAAGAAACGGACCGTGGAATCACATTTTCATCACAACATTGTCTCTATCGTTGGGTCATAAATCAAATTAGTTGTTGTTATTACAGTGTCCTTGCTCCTCAGACTCATCACTCTGGTACTACTTTTACACTTCGTTAAAGCCCGAACGCATCTAAATATCAGACCAACCAATATGACGACTCCCAGAATACACAAGAGAAATTTCCCTACATCCATTATAATACCTTGGGCCCATTCTCCTAATCCAGAGAACCAATTTCGTGGGTTCAACCATGACACCCAACTGGTCAGCTCATTACCCACAGCAGCGAGTGTGAGATTGTGTTTCCTTCGAAACTCCCACTTCAATTGCAAAATGTCATCCATCTTTTGGTCTATGACCTCGGCCGGGTCCTCAGTGCTGTTTGTAATATACGTGCAGCACTTTACTCCATATTGAGTTGCTAGGGTAACACAATACCCGCCTGTCACTGCAGTGAGGTAATTGAGAATCATCCTATGCTGAACCAGCTCTGTTTTGTAGGCTTGTAACTCTTTCCCAGTGTACCTGAACGTGTCGTCATACATTTCGGTGATATTGTCTAACAAGTTCGCTAGCGCAGATATATATCTATAATTTATCACTCCTCTGGCGGTACGAGTGATATCTAACGCGAGTAGGACTTGAATCCCGGTGGATTCATGGATCAGATCAGAGGCCGGATGCTCTGTTCTTTCTATCAGGTGCCGTTTAATGACGTGCTCGTAATGAGTGTGAGTATAAGGAGCTTGGGCACCTTGGTGAATGTCTTTCATTTTTAAATGGGATACAGTCATTACTTCAGGCAGTACTTTTCCAATGTAACACAATCCCTCTGAGTTTGGGGCAAGCCACTTATACGCCTTTCTCCCGCATATGAAATATGCATCATCGGGGAGAACATATGGGACGGAGTATGACATAACCATGTTACAAATTTTCCATGTGAAATCTCCTAACCCTAACTCTCCCATCTGTCTAGTACACGTATCAGGTTGTACGATATGTGCACAGTATCCTGGTGATACTTCTCCAACTCGCATGGTCCTACTTCCTAGAGTGTACCTATACCGGAAAAAATTTCCACTGTTGGCTATCTGGCGTATAAGCTCTGTGTCTATGGGCATTCTATCGGCTCTATATGAAAATGTCATGGTTTGATTACTCCATGACACTTCCCAATTTCCCGGCTTTCGGGGATTGGAAATGTTAAAGCATACTAAGGACTTATCCACATGATACTGGTGGAGCTTCAAACTAGGAGGACTAGAGATATTAAACCTCTTGTCCACCGGCCTCCCACCACTTAACTCAAGTACCTCTCCTACAGTTAAAGGGAATGGTACTAGTCCTGATTTGCTATGACCTTGAGGTACTTGAGAGCATACCCAACAGTCTGTCTGGTTTGACACTTTACCCACTAAAGAGTGATAGTCACTCAATGGATGCCGGTCCATGTGGACATTAAAACTGGACTGACATTTCTTGATGCACCCATCCTCAACTATATTGTCACAATGCCTACAGATGCAGTTCTCTTCAGCTAACAATCCTTCACAATTCCTTCTATTGTCAATGCTACCAGATCGTTTTCTGATACTCGCCTTTACTCGGTGATTATGTTGCTCTTGGAAAACTACGCCTCCATCCTGGTCATCAGAACCCATTCCAGATCCTTTCTCGACCTCCATGGTACTCTCACCGAAACAGACTGTTCTGGTCAACATCATGGTCAACAGGAAATTCCGGATCACAGTCTCTTGGGGCAAGTCCATCTTACAGGAGGAGAAAGATAAATTTGTAATGGGGGTACAAAAAATAATTTTAGGGGAAAGAAAAATGTTACGATGCTTTTGTCCTCTAGTCTTGTTGTTCTTCTTGCTCTGTTGTCATCTCAAAGGTGCTGTCTCTCAGTCTTCCAAACGAACATTCTGGTGATACAATATTCCTTCCAAATCTGCGATCTTTCTGTAAGGAGCAAAAATCTTGCATTACCGTTTGTCTAACTGATGTGTGACATACCATCTGTAAAGCATGAGAACATGAGAGAGAAGAGGAAAAAACAAACAAACGAGAGAGAGAACAATTCATATATATGTTACCTAAAACAACAAACAAAAAAAACATTGTCAGATCTTCCGCTCACCATCAGGCTGTCACACCATCACATCCATTGGTATCTTTGCGCAGTCTCCCCCACCAGTATTTCCACACTGCACCCTTTTGTGCCTGGCCAGGACACACCGATGTTGGTAGGTCACACTTGGGTTAGGTAGACTTCTGCAAAGACCAAGTAGCTATGTGATGTTTGAGTTCTGCCGATGAACATCAGAGATGGGGAAAATAAACATTTACAGATAAATTACAAAGTTTACTCAGCCGTTCCTGTGTCTACAAGGGACTGACCTCCCAATATCCTTACCTGTAACCTCAGGCTTACTATCAAGGTTAAATGACCAACTTTCCGGATCATAAATTATAGGTGTAGCTCAAAATTTTACATATGTGGTACCTGATCACAATTTCATTTTTCATGTCGTTGCCTAGGGGTTTTATATGACTTTTGTATATTTTTAACTCTACAGTCTCGTGCAAAATGTCCCTCTTTGTGACAATGGTAACAAACTATCACATTTGAATTTCTCACAGGGGTTTGGGGCTTAAGCTGGTGTGGCTTCGTTGTCAAGGCTTGTCTACTGATTGTCATTTGCTTACTGCCCTGTGACTCCAGGTGTCTTTTGATGTTCCATTCATGGTCAATAGCAGACTCTCTCAAGACAGCCACCGAGACACCTCTCCAGTTAGGTAGAGAGGTCTGTACCCTTGTTCTTAACACTTCCTGTAAACCATCCATTAATACCTTAACCGCTATATCTCTATGCTGTGCATTTTTCTCAATGTCCGTGATCCCAGTATCTCTAGCCATTACTCGCAGTGCTTGATTGAAATAATTAGAAGTACTTTCCCCCTCACTTTGTCTTATGGAGAAAATTTTTTTTTTCCACTCGACAACGGCTGGGAAATATACTCCTAAATGTCGGTTGATCTGCTTAATACATTCCTGATTGTGTTCCTCCATACAAGGTACTTCTGTGTCTAATTTACAATCAGTAATAAATTCTGCAGGGTCAACACTGGAAGGCAAACATGCCCTCAGCACTGTCCGCCACTCTTTGTTGGTGGGTTCTGTGGAGTTTCCTAGTTCTTTAATAAACCTCTGACATGCAACTAGATCTCTCCTAGGATCTGGAAATTCAGACATAATTGTCCTTAATTCTGTCCGGGACCAGGGGCAGGGCATTGCACTGCTCCTGGCGGGAATGATTCCCTGAGCGTCAGTCTTCCCATCTGGGACTGCGATCACCCCGACAGGGTTAAGTTCAACTACATCATCTTGTGTTGGCTCTACAATATGAGGTACATTTGTGCGTGATATATAACACCGTACGTACCTGTGGACACGACCTCACCTGACCCTCCGTTAGGGGGTTCGACTACTGCCTTTACCGATTGGGTCGCGTCCACCTGGATGTCTTGTATGATGGCTGCTGGAAAAGGTGTCGACCTCGTGCTGGGCTCACTTTCTTGCTTGTAATCCTGAGGGAAGTTTAACATGGAGTGCAACTTGCACAGGTTAACAGTTGTACATTTAACAGTTTTACTTTTATCATTGTTACATTTACTACTACCATAATTATTAATACAGTTGCTAAGTGCATTTTTATCATACACCAGTGTGACATTCTCTGTAACCACTTTCTCTCTCGTTGCCATATTTTTCTTACCAAAGTGAGAGTCAGCTGTATAAGCTAATTCTCCTTGTATTTCACTTTCCCGTTGCCATAACTGTAAACAATCATAATATTTGATCTGTCTCTTTGCAGATTTAATGAGACAGCCTTCTCCTTAGATTTTGTAACACCCTGGGGCTAAAACTGCCTACCCGTGGGAACTTTTCCCCGCCATGCCCAGTCATTCTTTCCCATTCATCGCACAAAACCTCTGTGTGTGAACCGTATTTCTCACACATGATATACCTTGCCGACCCTATTGGTCGGTTTACTAAATCAACCTGAACCAGGGTTGATCGCCCCCTACCTGAACAACTGGCCCCCATCTTTGCAGGTGTTGCTTTTACTACCTCTGACCTTCAAATCAGGGTCTTCAGCGAACCCTTACAAAAACCAAGATGTCCGGGGTAGGCCGACGGTGAAAGTTTACCGAGTACCTTCACTCACTCGTCCACGTCGACCGATACGCCCACACACTGCCTTAGCGCTGGCGTACTCAACCTAGGGCCCCTGCAAACTGAACCTCTATTTACTGGAACGTGTGGGTGTGATCCGAAGAGCACTTAACCCTTCCCAGTAAATATCAGTTGCTGGAGAATTCCTGAGTGACCAGCGAACCTCCCTTAAAATAAAAAAAAATTACACAAATCACGTTAGAATGTACAAATAGCGTTTATGACCCCTCTAGCGTACGCAAATGGTACTGGGTCAAGTTACAAACTAATGCACACAATTACATGCGGTACAATCGTACTGCACATAAGCAACTAATCTTATGTTCGGAACGACCAGTGGAATCGAAAATTGTGGCTGCGAATTCCTTTAGCCAGAGCTTAATGGCCTATATGGGTGTTGCACCAACCCTCCTGGGGTTGTGCTTCTTGACTCTATCTATAGCGGACTTCCTTGTCCGCTGTACCTAGACCTCCTGGTCTGTCTCTGGACCTCCTGGTCCGTGACCTCCTGGTCTGCTATACTCTAATGCTCTTATTTTAATATGTTAACAAGGGATGCCTCCCAAGCCACCACGCGCCGTCACTTCCACGTATGTACCTCACGAGAACTCGATTTCCTGTGGTTCCACCCAAAAATGAGAAACTTATATATATATATATATACACACACTCTTTCACCTCATATACTCTTTACTTTCGTTTCTGCGCAGAAATCCCTTTCATTCAGTATCGCAGTCTAGTCCCGAAAGGAGTTACAACTAGAGAAGGATTATTTACGCTAAAATTTAGGACACTGAGATTGACTTGCACTATTATCGCGTTGCTTCCGTATCGCCTACTAAAACAATACTATCGTGTGATTTGTATTACGTGGGCGTACCCATACGCTCCGTTGCGTAATATACGCTACGTGCGTCGGCCCTTGCGTACGCTAGTCCCGCCCTTTGCTAGGGACACGTGTACATAGGCCAGACACGTCCACAGTAACACAAGTAACACGTTTCTATCAATGCAAATGATATTTAACTGTAATCATTTACTGAACACCACACAGAACTTCCTTGTATCTTAGGCAAGCCGTGTGCGTGTTTTACAAATTACTCCCTTACGTATTAATTTTACTTTTAACTACCAATAGCAACAAATCTTTCTCAGCACGTTATCAATGATAAATGGCAAGCAGGAAAGTGAGATATGTGAAAATACACAGGTGAAAATGCAATTCTAAATTAATCTAATAACATACATTGATGTAAGCACGCACATATAGATATTACATCTATGAGACCCTATTCAGTGCTTCTAATTTGCATATGAATGTGCTTTTTAACTATCTGTGAAGGCGATTTCTTTCACTGCTAGGAGAAAAAAAAACCCAAAACCCAGTTACACAGGTTCATTTGCATTTCATTTGCATTTCAATGGCCCATCTCACAAGTAGCAGAGTTAAACACGCTCTTGAAGGGAGAAAAAGAAAAAAAAAAAAACAACAACTATTATTTCTGTGTATTTCCTAAATCAAATATTCATTTTACTATTAACTTATATTAAACTCTATCTGAACCACTTATGATTGACTATGATATGGATTAAATAAATGCATTAAAACTCATTAAATTGTGATATCTTTTTGACAATGGATGGCTGATTATTTCCCGAGTCAACTGAAAATCAGCCATTCAGAATTTTTTTTGACCTTCCCAAAATGGCCGCTGCTCCTCCCCCTTCCACATCCATGAGGGCTACACAAAATGGAGGACAGACCATGCGGCCTCCCTTCTCACAAAGAAAATCATCATGCCAGCCCCTAAAGTTATTTTAGGCCTGAGTTAAAAATAAAACTATCAAGCTATGCAGAGCGATTAAAAATACTTTTAAACCTATTTAAACAGACAAGCAATCCAATCTGCGTGTGCAGTTGGCACCAAATAGAAATTAAAACCAGATTTATAAAGACAATAGCGTACTGTTCTTACCTTCCGGTTCCGGATTCCACCAGCACTCCTACAACGTAGCGATGCAGACGCTTATCTAGTCAGCACTACCGTATCCCCAACCACCAACACGGATACCAAGGGATACTACCTTCCCCCTTTGCTGACAGATAAAGTCTGCTTGTGTTCGCTAGTGCGGATATGTGGAGGAAGGACGAGGCCCCAATTGATAAAGCTAAATATTTATCTTATAACATTCACTATATATTGGTAAGAGACTCAGTACGCAATGGGCGTACGGGGTACCGTAAGGGTACGCACTTAGCGTAGCAGACGCTAGGCCGTGGTTGAGACGCACGAGCGGCACATTCGCTCACGGCTTACGCTGGGTATCGAGCACGCTATAGGCGGTCCGAGTACCGTAATGCTACGCTACTAGCGTAGCGGACGCTGTGCCCACAAGAGGAACACAAGCGGCGCAGACGCTCACAGGATGACACACAGTAAACCTTGTATGCAACACAATGAAGGGATATACTTATACTGTAATGATATAACGCTTCTTAACCTTGTTAATATAAAAGCTGCTTGAGCGATTGAGACGCTCCGAATACCCTTAGCAATGTAATGATACACACAATACCTTGTAAGGTTCCAAAACCTTTATCTAGATGATTTTAGTATGTAAAAGGGGAAAACAGTTACAGCTTATACACTACAGCACTAACATAAACACCTAAACAGAATAACTGAAATTATACATTATACAACAGTTTCTTAATCCTAAACAAATAACAGAGAGAGAGAGAGTATGGCAAATACAAACAGAGAATAACTTGGTTACAGAGAAAAACTTACACACGTGGGAATGACTTCGCCGGCGCAACCTGGACCAGGGCTCTAGCCTTCAGTGTGAAAACCTTGCAGAGTCTTGTGTCACCAAGCCTATTGCAAGCTATATTTATTTACTAACTCAAGACATACTACAATAGATACTGTGTGCTCTCTTTCCATTGGTTAGGGGGTGGGACATGTACTGCACCTGGGATCATTGGTTAGTTCAAGAAGTGGGCGATGGCTAGGACTTGTTAGTATTCTAAATTCCTCTTTGTCTGATTATATTGAGGAATGCTATTGTTTTGGATCTTCCAAACAACCTCTGTCTCTGGGCTTTGTTTACCCCACCTTCAGTTGAGACAATTGACAACTCAGCACTCATTATTCTGGAGAGAAACCTGGTTCTATTCATAAACAAAGGTGTAAGCCCTCTTCATAAATCTCAAAGCATAGTGTAAATAAGGCTATTGTATTCAGTCTGTGGGAAATAAATAACTGAATTCTATTCACCTACCCTGCACTTGTGTAATTTATTCGGAATGCAATTAATCTTATTTTCTACTTCTGTGCATAACCATGAGCAGGGAGCAGGAACTATGCGAATCCCTCCCAATTATTATAGGCACAACACCCCTTCAATACCCCACAGCTGGACACCATACACTACCCTCCAACCTTTGTCTGAGCCCTCCCAGCATGCAAAGAGGAATCTCTCTGTCCCTGAACCAGTTACACTAATCATACTTACAGATATTATTAAAGGGAATATTACCTATAAAATACATTATTTGGATTAAATATGTAACGATCGAGTCACCCACCAGACGCACACAAACTCTACCGTAAATGCACATACCACGCGCCTGAGCGAACGACCGTGGAGGCGCCGTCATGCAACTGCGAATATGCGCACGCACGGGAGAGAATGTGCACGTGCAGTGGGCAAGCGCATGGGGTTAATACAAGGCATCATAGGTCGCTATATTTTTTGACTTTGACACTAGCAACTCAATATGGAGTAAAGTGCTGCACGTATATTACAAACAGCACTGAGGACCCGGCCGAGGTCATAGACCAAAAGATGGATGACATTTTGCAATTAAAGTGGGAGTTTCGAAGGAAACACAATCTCACACTTGCTGCTGTGGGTAATGAGCTGACCAGTTGGGTGTCATGGTTGAACCCACGAAATTGGTTCTCTGGTTTAGGAGAATGGGCCCAAGGTATTATAATGGACGTAGGGAAATTTCTCTTGTGTATTCTGGGAGCCGTCATATTGGTTGGTCTGATATTTAGATGCGTTCGGACTTTAACGAAGTGTAAAGGTAGTACCAGAGTGATGAGTCTGAGGAGCGAGGACACTGTAATAACAACAACTAATTTGATTTATGACCCAACGATAGAGACAATGTAGTAATGAAAATGTGATTCCACGGTCCGTTTCTTTCACCCGTTTCTCCTTTGTTTTCCTCCAAGGTACAAAGACATCCGCTTGGAAGAAGAATTTGACAACCTCTTTTATACAGACCATTGATGAACTATGTCACAGACCCCCAATATCCCTAGTGACTTTAACTTTTTACGAAAGCCCAATACTTTAGAGACTGTAATTTTATGGACACTGGAAAAAGCTTTTGTCGCCACCTATAGCAAAAGCACAGAGAGACATCAGACAACATGTACATCAAGACAAGACATCAGACAAGACCTCAATCGGCGACTGTTTATTTAAACTCACATAGTTTACGACTGCATTTATAACGCTTGTTTCTTATCTTCATCTCTACAACCTCCAGGTAGTATCTCACATAGTCAACAGGTGATTCTTACATATTAGCACTCACATGTTCCCCCCTTCATGTATCATCAACTAAATGTGCTCCCCCATTTGTTGCAACCAAAAGCCGAAAAGAGCTCGGTAGAGTTTGACAGCCCATCCACAGACCCTTGATACGGGATAAGAAGGATTCAAATGTATACTTCGCAATACCTCGAAGCTTGATTTAAAACACGTACGGCACGATGATACATGACCCCTCAAACATGGATTTCATACACACATGCTTTTACTGTTTCACTAGGTCATATCTTTCTAACCTTCTCCTCTCCTCCCTTACCCAATCATAAAAAGGTGTTTACATGATGACATATATTTTTCTGTTTTGTTTAGGAAGTGGCAGTTATTGGTGACTGCCAAAGGGTGGACTGTCAAATTCGAAAAATATAGCGACCTATGATGCCTTGTATTAACCCCATGCGCTTGCCCGCTGCACGTGCACATTCTCTCCCGTGCATGCGCATATTCGCAGTTGCGTGATGGCGCCTCCACGGTCGTGCGCTCAGGCGCGTGGTATGTGCATTTACGGTAGAGTTTGTGTGCGTCTGGCGGGCGACTCGATCGTTACATAGTTAATCCAAATAGTGTATTTTATAGGTTATGGTACCCTTAATAATATCAGTAAGTTTGTTTTGTGTAACTGGCTCATGGACAGAGAGATCCCTCTTTACATGATACGAAGGGTCAGACAGGTTTTGAGCAGTGGTGTTTAGTATGCAACGGTAGAGTATATTATTAGTAACATTCCGGTATTGGTTTGAAAGAGATTAATCGCTCCTGCGAATAGTTATGTTTATAAGAAGTTTATGGACATTTACTGTATTTGCAGTTCATTATCCATGCGGCGGGAATCCTGAGATTCCCTCCCACCTGAGCAGTATGAAATAGTCACAGCCCACCTGTTCGAATCAACCTATGACCTTTTGTTATAATGTGAAGACAGATTCCTGTGTCCAATGAACAATGAGATTGTAGGGCCCTTTGTAGTGTATTGTATGTAGTGTATATAAGGACAGCCAGCCAGGGCCAGCTCAGTCTACTCTCCACAACGGTTTTCATCATTGACTAACTAGAGAGCTGGTTCCAGGACTGCGCAGCGATCATTCCCCAGTGTGTAAGTTTTTCTCTGTAACCAACTTATTCTCTGTTTGTATTTGCCATACTCTCTCTCTCTCTCTGTTATTGTTTAGGATTAAGAAACTGTTGTATATTGTATAATTTCAGTTATTCTGTTTAGGTGTTTTATGTTAGTGCTGTAGTGTATAAGCTGTAACTGTTTTCCCCTTTTACATACTAAAATCATCTAGATAAAGGTTTTGGAACCTTACAAGGTATTGTGTGTTTATCATTACATTGCTAAGGGTATTCGGAGCGTCTCAATCGCTCAAGCAGCTTTTACATTAACAAGGTTAAGAAGCGTTATATCATTACAGTATAAGTATATCCCTTCATTGTGTTGCATACAAGGTTTACTGTGTGTCATCCTGTGAGCGTCTGCGCCGCTCGTGTTCCTCTTGTGGGCACAGCGTCCGCTACGCTAGTAGCGTAGCATTATGGTACTCGGACCACCTATAGCGTGCTCGATACCCAGCGTAGGCCTTGAGCGAACATGCCGCTCGTGCGTCTCGACCACGGCCTAGCGTCTGCTACGCTAAGTGCGTACCCTTACGGTACCCCGTACGCCCATTGCGTACTGAGATCTCTTACCAATATATAGTGAATGTTATAAGATAAATAATTAGCTTTATCATTACACACAATGTCTCCAGTATATTGTCATATACACATAATGTCTCCAGTATAGTGCCAGATACACATAATGTGCAGTGCCAGATAGACATGATATCCACAGTGCAAGATACATAAATGCCCCCACAGTGCCAGATACATAAATGCCCCCACAGTGCCAGACATAAATGCCCCCACAGTGCCAGATACATAAATGTCTCCACAGTTCCAGATACACTTGTCCCCACAGTGCCAGATATGCCGCCAATGCCAGACATGACCCCACAGTGCCAGACATGACCCCACAGTGCCAGACATGACCCCCAGTGCCAGACATGACCCCACAGTGCCAGACATGATCCCCAGTGCCAGACATGACCCCCAGTGCCAGACATGAGCTCCAGTGCCAGACATGCCCCCCAGTGCCAGACAAGACCCCCAGTGCCAGACATAAGCCCCAGTGCCAGACATGTCCCCCAGTGCCAGACAAGACCCCCAGTGCCAGACATGTCACCCAGTGCCAGACAAGACCCCCAGTGCCAGACTTAAGCCCCAGTGCCAGACAAGTCCCCCACTGCCAGATATCTCTCCCCCCCCTCCCCGTGCTGCTCACCGTGCTTCTGTTGTCCAGCTGAGGGTGGGGAGGAGAGCGCAGCGTGCGCCTCTCCTAGCTCTTAATCTCGGGCGGCCGCGGCGGTGTCAGCTTCAACTTGGCGCCGGTCCGCAAGCCAACCAAAGCTCGCGGTCTGGCAGCCAATCATGAGCCTCAGCTGCCGGACCGTGAGCTCTGTTTGGCTCACGGGCGGCGCCGGTTAGCGGGGAGGGAGCATGCAGTGCGCGTCTCTGCTAGGAGTCGAACACTGCTGTAGGGACGGCTCCAGGCTCCAATATGGCGTCCAGAGCTAGCGGCGCCCATAAAGTGTGGCGCCCTGTTCGGCCGCTCTATTGGAACATGCCTGGAGCTGGCCCTGACTGTGGGGCACTGTATCTGTCGCTGTGGATCTGACACTGTGGGGCAATATGTATCTGGCACTGTGGGGCCCTGTATCTGTCACTGTGGATCTGGCACCGTGGGGCAATGTGTATCTGGCACTGTGGGGCAATTGTTTATCTGGCACTGTATAAAAAGGGGACTCTGAATGCGTACTGTGCAAAAATTGAATGAAGGTGTGCTGAGAGACGACACAAGGGGTAGGTGATAGTGTGCTGAGAGGCTACACAGGGGGCAGGTGATAGTCATGTTGGCACGCCCCATTTTCAGTGGCCACACCCCTTCTGGTGCGTAGCCGCGCCCATTTTTTCGGGCGCACGCCACATACTTCTTTTTGTGTGTGTTTTTTTTTTTTGGGGGGTGCCACTCTTCATCTTGCCCTGGGCTCCGAAAACCCTAGTGGGGACCCCACAACTTCATTACCCGGGGCCCCCACCAGGCTTAATCCAGCCCTGCTAAAGGACACTACTATGTGGTGTAATGTGAATTGATACTATTCTGTGGCTGCACCCCTTCCCCAAGAAGCCACACACCTATAGTTTTGATGCATGCCTTCAATGTGCACTGTCCCTATTTTGAGTATGGGTGGAGAGGGGGCACCAATTCTATTTTCTTATGGAGGGCATCAAAATGTCTAGCTACGGTACAGCCCATCCCCCTCCTCAACCGCACCCCCTCAACAGACCTGTCCCCATGAAATTTCCCAAGCAGGTTTTCCATCCCAATCCACCTCTGCAAGCACTCTATTTGAACCTATGAGAATGGTTTAATCAAACTGGCTTACTTGGAAAGTTGTTTTTCTAGCTACAATTACAGTACTTCAACGATAAATAACCTTTATGAATATATTTTAAGATACATTGACGTCAGAGCCGGCCCTAGCCAATTTGATGCCCTAGGCAAAATTTTGTCTGGTGCCCCCTAGCTCCGCCGCTAGTTCTGCATCTGTACCTGCAACGCTCAGGTAGTGAGGCCCACCGGGGGGTTACCCTGTGGGCCAGTTCAACTCTGCACAATGCCACACAGTAATTACCATAATACATATAATTCCACACAGTAAAGGAACCTTACACATATGCCCCACATTAGTAATGCCCATAATACACATAATACCACACAGTAATGCACCTTACACATATGCCCCACATTAGTAATGCCCATAATACACATAATGCCACACAGTAATGCACATTACACATATGCCCCACATTAGTAATGCCCATAATACACATATACTGCCACAGATACTGCCACACTTGCTGGTTATACAAAAAGACCAGTATCAAATATGTAGAAACTGTCCATTCTCTTCACTATTCAGTGTGTTTGCTGGTGTCTGTTACTGCATGCCCTTTACTTTATACTGTGGGAGCTAAATGCTCTGCCCTCCAGTCTGATGTGTCCGAAAGTCATGCTGCACTGATGTTTCATATAGAAAAGCACAACGCAACTTACTGACCACGTTACAGTGCTGGGTGGCAGGGGAATTTTACGGCATGGACTGACTAGGAAATAAAGTGTGGGGAGAACATTGCCCATGTTATGTCCCTGCAGACACCTGGGAATTGCACAGGGATAAGGGACACACACAGGATGGCAGGGTCCCCCTCCCCTATGTGCACAAGCAGTATAGGTGATGTCAGGTTTCTGTGAAGTAGTCTTCCAAAATACACATGTGTTATCATAAGAAGCCATCCAGTAATAACCTTATATAGTCAGTAAAAATGTCACAGGTCCAGGAATTGCATTTACTGGGCTTCTGCTGTCTGTCTGAGGTCTCACAAGTCAGGGGCATTCAAGCATGTCAGAGGTAGTTTAAGGCACAGTGTGCATTTTCTTTTACAAATGTAAACAGCAGTGTATACAAGTACTGATTGAATACATTTGGAAAGTAACAGTTAGTTTGCGGACTGTCCCTCCCAGCATGAGATACTGCAGGGACATGCTTGGATGCCCCTAGACATGCTTGGATGCCCTAGGCAAATGCCTAGCCTGCCTATAGCTAAGGCCGGCTCTGATTGACGTAACCATTGTTTTGCCCATAGCAGCCAATCAAATTTTGTCTATGATTTTCTAGGATGCTATAGAGAAATGATAGCTATAATCTGATAGGTTGCTATGGGCAACACCACCACTTTTCAATTATAAGAAGCTTTAGTAAATCTACCCCAAAGTGTGCTTTATTGAAATAAATTAGTTTAAAAAGGGAGAGGTAAAGGAAAATGAGTAAGATGACTGTATAATTCATTATAAGACAATTGTATTAAACAAATTATACAATAAATGATTACTATTAGGGTTAATGTTAACATAAAACTGAAAATTACTGGGCTTTCATTAACAGCTGTGGCCTGATTCAGATATGGACACGATAATATGCTAATGTTGCAGGAGGTGTCTTATGTAAATGTGATACCCTGCTTAAGGTGATGATACGGGATGGTGTGGAGTGGGTGCATGTTGGAGTTATATCAACCTTCAGACCACATCCCAGCAGAGAGGCAAGGGTTCTTCCCCCAGACACAGTAAATGCACAAGAATTAAATGTTTAATTTAAATGACATCAGGTGAGAACTGGAATAGGGCAGCAAGATGGTTGTAATAAATGAAATGATTTTTACATGTACTGTATAATAAGTTCACTGTAAATTAAATGAAGTTTCACAGTCACTGGTAACTTTATCACTTAAACTATCCTATAAAACTATAGACTGATTAAGAGAAATATACAAAAATAGCATATTCAAATAAACCTAACATTTATTATTATTACTACCAGTTATTTATAAAGCGCACACATATTCTGCAGCGCTTTACAGATAATATTTGGCCATTCACATCAGTCCCTCCCTGCCCCAGTGGAGCTTACAATCTATATTCCCTATCACATGTACACATTCACACTAGGGTTAATTTTTGATGGAAGCCAATTAACCTACCAGTATATTTTTGGATTGTGGGAGGAAACCCACGCAAGCACAGGGAGAATATACAAACCCCACACAGTTAGGGCCATGGTGGGAATCGAACCCATGACCTCAGTGCTGTAAGGCAGTAATGCTAACCATTACACCATCCATACTGAACATAAAATGCATTCTGCTAGCACTCTTCAAATGTCCCTTTAAGTAATGGAGGGTCATTTAACCCAAATACCAATATCCAGGGCACTATGAAATCTAATGACTACTCTGCAAATGATGTGAGTGCTAATAAACTGGATCACATCTGAGCCATCGTGTTCACGTTGGGGCGCTTAAAGTGTAGACACAACTAGCACTCAGCAACCTTGCAGTGCTGATATGTATATAAAGATATCACACACTATGGGGCATATATATCAAAGCATGGAAAGAGATAAAGTACCAATCAATCAGCTCCTAATTGACATTTTTCAAACACAGCCTGTAGCCTGACAGTTAGAAACTGATTGGTTAGTACTTTACTGTAACGTACTAACCAATTAGTTTCTGTCGTGCTACAGGCTGTGTTTGAAAAATTACAGGAGCTGATTGGCTGATATTTTATCTCTCTCCACTTTATCTTTTTCCAAGCTTTGATGCAAATGGCCATGCCTTTCTACAACAATGGATGCTTGTGGACATATAAATGGTTTTATTTAACCAATGTACTGTACTAATAATAATAGTAATAATGCTACTTCCCCTCCAAAGGGTAAGTAGAGCTTTCACTTCAGCGGGACTCTCTGAGTGGAACCACAATCTCACCAAGTCTGCTTACTGTATTTTCTCTAATAATCAGCTGCTTATACCTTTGTCTGTGTCACGTTGCTCAATAGTGTCACTCAGCTCTCCTCTTTCAGTGGGTGGGATGAAATAAGCCTAAAATGCAATAAAAACCCCAAAATCCAGTGTTGATGTTTTTTTTTAAATATATTTATTGAAGATTTTCAGCATTTTACAAAAGGAAATTACATTGTCAATAAACATAGCAGGTAATCATGCATACATATAAAGGCAAGTACTATGGAAGAAATCAGTCGCTACCATGAGATGAATTTCCAGAAAACGAAAGTGTCAAACGTCATTAATAATGGGAGGTGACATATATCATAACATTTTGCACATTAATAAAACATTGTGAGCCATAAAACTGAGTCAAGTGTGACGTGTGACAATTAAAAAAGGCAAGTTGTTACAACAACAGATTAGCCAACATAATAAAAGTCAAAGTCAAACATAAACACAAGTCAGAAACAGTAAAGAGAAGAGAAGTGAGGGAGGGGGGAATATTCTGACATCAAGTATTTGTTTGAATAGACAACTCGGAAATATCGAATTGGGCAAAAAGGACTGAGTAATAATAATGAAGAACATCTAGCATCGGGGCAGTAGACATGCATGGTCCAAGGTAGGTGAGAATCTGCTATAGTGTAGTGGAAATCTACAATCATATAACATTGACAGTGTGCATATTAATAGGGTACATCAGAAGTGGGAAAGAGTCCTCATTCAAATATAGTTTCAAAATTTGCAATTACTGTGAATAAGGTCTAATAGCAATATATGGTTCCCATTTTGTAAAAAACGTTGGATCCCCTTCTTGTGCATTTGGTAAAGTTGAAAACCAATCAATGTATATGTTTTTCATTAGTAAACCATGCACCTTTGAGAAGGTGGGAGAAGGTTTGGAGGTCCATGACTGTAAAATAACCTTTTTGGAAACTGTCACAAGAATTGTTAAAAAGGGGAGCAAAGGGCGGTGTGACTGGGAAAATGGCAAATTTTCTAAATTTGCAAACAGAGGTGAAACAGGGACCAGGGGAACTCTGAGGAAGAAGGATACATTTATAAATACATGTATTTTGTTCCAGAAACGTACATATGTACACGACCAGGAATTGTGAAACAGAGTAGCTGATGAGTGCGAACATTTTAAACATAATCCAGATTAGTCAGGCAAATAGAAGCTTCTTTGTTTTTGAGAAATGTAAGCCCTGTAGGTGGTTTTGAAATGGACCTCTTGCAATGCAGTTGATCTAACCGTTCCCATTACCTTATCAAAATATTTAAACAGTGTGTTATCCAATGGTGAGGTAGGTTTATCTTTCTGCCACATTAGGGTGATCGATTGCCACGTACCGAATGTCTGAGATTTTATAAGCAAACTGTAAAGATTCCTAGCCTTAAAAGGGGACCTGGATAAACAATTAAACAAAGGTGACAGAGGATCTGAGATTATGGAGTCAGCTCTCGATGGAGATAATGAGTTAACGTAATATCTGATCTGCAGGTAGGAGAAGAAGTATTGATGGGGGAGATCATAAGCGTCCTTCAAAATCTGAAAAGACAGTATCAGACCTCCCGGGTCAAATACTTGTGTCACTTTTCTGAGACCTTTATGTTGAAGTCTATATAGAAAACAGTTCTCTAAGCTATGTGTGAACATAGGGTTGCCCCACAGGGGTAACCAGGCCGAATAGGTCGCATCTCGATGGAGGGATTTATTTACTGCCCACCAGGTATCTTTGAGAAAAGTATGGTGGTAAAGGTTTGCTGGAAGGTGGGATTTAGGGGTGTGTAACAGTGCAGTTGGCAGTTATGGCTAAAATAAGGCACAATCTAGATTGTACATTATAAAGATACTACTCTCCATAAACCAATCCATAATATATCAGAAGAGGAGTGCTCAGGAATATTTTAAGAGATCTGGAAAACCCAATCCACCCTCACGTCTGGATAGTTGGAGTCTAATCTTCGAAATTCTGTTGGTTTTTTTGTTTGTCAGATAAACTTCCTCAACAATTTTGTGGCTTCAGTAGTACTCGAAAGGGAAAGAGTAATGGGCAACATTTGCATTACATAGGTGAGTTTTGGTAATATCATGGACCTAATGACCTCCACTCTACCCAGAAGAGAAAGAGGCAGGTTTTTCCAATTATCCAGTGATTTTCCTAAGGAAAGTAGCACCGGTATGTAATTAAGTATGCAAAAGTGAAGTTGTGTGAGGAACATTAATACCTAGATATTTTAAATGTGTTGGCATTATTTTGATAGCGTCCAGTTGGTCTCTCGGTGGCAGAGAAGGGGGAGTGCCTTTAAGGATCAACATTTTGGATTTGTTAACGTTGATTTTATAACCTGAGAACATACTGAATTATTTTATGATATCAAACTCTATAGGAATGGAGTGACTAGGGTAAAATAAAAACAGTAACATATTGACTGCGAATAAAGCAAGACAGAGATCAATATTCCCAATTTGAATACCCTGATATAAGGGGGAGTGCCTCAAAGCAATAGCCAAGGGCTCTAAGGCCATGGCAAATAGGAGGGGCAAAAGTGGGCAACCCTGCCTGGTACCCCTCAGTATGGGGAAGCCATCTTAAAGCAGTCATTGCATATTATTTGAGAAAGACGGGGGAGTATACAATGTGCGGATGAATGAGGTGAATTGCATGGGGAATCCAAAGCGTGTCAAGGAATCATATAAGTGGTCCCAGTGCACCCTGTCAAATGCTTTCTCAGCATCCAAAGAAAGTATGGTCCTTGGCATACTTGACATAGTACACTGGGAGTCCTCTACCACTGCAAGGACCCTACGTATGTTCACAACTGGGTTCCTACCCATTATGAAACCCATCTGATCCCGGTGTATCACTGTGGGTAAAATCAGTTTCAAACGGTCAACTAAAATTTTTGTGAAGAGTTTATAATCTTAATTAAGAAGGGAAATAGGATGGTAGGAACCAGGATCAGACTGGTCCCTCCCTGTTTTAGGTAGTTCACGCAGTACTGCAGCATTGAAATTGGCATCTTTCCGGAGAAAAGTATGGTATTAAAGACCTTCGTGAGTATTGGTGAAATTTTCGTGGAGAGTAGCTTATAGTAGTCAGACGTAAAACTGTCCGGGTTAGGGGCCTTGCCCGCTTTGAGGCCTGAGATTGCTCTCGTGAGTTCATGCTCTGTAATGGGGGCAGTTAAAGAGTTACTATGGTCAACAGATATCTGTGGGATGGGAAGACCAGCCCAAAAGGCATAAGGGTGAAGGGGGAGGAATATAATGCTGTATAGTATGTAGTAATTATAGATACAATTTGTGCGTTAGAGGCGGACAGAGAGCCACCAGGCTTTTTTAATGGCTGAATGATGGCCGGGAGACGTTGGCCACTCAATAAATTATTAATAATTTACTAGATTTGTTCCCAAACCTATGAAACCAATATTCCCTGTGAAATGTTTAGGATGCCTCCATTTTGGAAAAAAGACCATCAAATAAAGTCTTAGCTATGCTGTGAGATTGTTTATATGTACGAGTGGGGACTGCCTTATAGAGATAAAAAGCATCCGTTAACTTACTCTGGGCCTGTATATATTCTTGAAGATATTTCTTCTTAGAGGAGGCAGTAATATAATATGGCCTGGAATAGTGGCTTTGGAGGATTGCCAATAGAGCAATGGGTCGTCCATACAAAAAGCAGCCTTATGAGGGTGACTCCCAAGCAGTACTGATAGCTTGTCTTTGTGTCAGGGAACTGGCTACAGTAGAGGGGCAATGCCAAGATATGATCTGGCTTTTTTCTCGCGCTATACACAATTCCAGCCAGACCACAGTGTAGTCCGAAATGGGAGATTGGTTCAATTTCAACTTTGGGTATATAGGGCAAAAGGGAGTGCAAAGCTAAAATATAGTCAATACGGGACATAGTGCTTCATGCTGCCAAGAGACAAGTGAACTCTCTATCAATTGGGTGTAACACCCTCCAAATATCTAAGAGGTGTAATCGCTTTGCCAATGCTGGGACTCCAAATTTGGGAGGTTTTCCACCTCGTTCCCTAGGAATTTGTTTATCAAGTTGAGCTGAGGAGATGAGATTAAAATCTCCACACATGATTATCGGCAAATGAGTGTGAGGAGTCAGCAAAGATTGAAAAAAGCTCCTATCATAAATATTGGGTACATAAACATTACAGTATACAAATTGTTGTTTCTCAATCAAAACATGACAAAGGACATATCGGCCATTGGGGTCAACAGTAATATTCTGTATACAAATAGGTAAGTGTTGCCGTGTCAAAATTATTACCCTACAAGCTTTCGATGAGAAGGACGCCAAAGTCAGAACCTTCCACCACAGCATATTGAGTTTCTGAACCTCGGCATGAATTAAATGAGATTCCTGTGGGAAAGCCAGGTCTATATGCAATTTGGATACTTAAGAATTTTCTTGCGTTTTTGAGGGGAATTTATCCCACCCACATTCCAGCTACCAATCGTAATCATTGACATCTATGATAAGTAACAGTAGACACAGCATGCATATCCATTTTACCCAATCCATTATCAGTAAGGTCACAGTAGTAGTAATCCCGGTTGTCAGAATATATACCTGTTGGGAGGGGAGGACACACAAGGGAGAAAAGGGGGGCACACAGAGAAAAAATACAAAGAGTAACATGAAAACTAAAGAAAAGAGATAGAAACATGAGCAACAAGCTCTCATATCTGTTGGATACCAACTTTTCAGGATCAATAGAGAAAGGTAGGTATCAAAACAGAACATGTAAAGCTAATAGGCAACTGCCTGTGAACGGTATGGCTACAAACTCGGCATACATCCAGTGGACATCCCAGAGATGGGTAGGAAGGTTACTGATTACAAAGGACATGGCTGGTGAAGAACAGTATATGCAGTCAATAAATGGAAAGGCCGCATAGGAAAGTGACCATAATACTAATCAACGAGGAAATAGCAAAGCAGTGATGTGGCAGTTCCAAAATAAACAATCGGAGCACAATTTAGATACGATGAGTTCAAACAAATAGGATATATAAATCACTCGAAGGGGGATTCATCAGCTGATTCCTCATATAAAAAGGCCTCAGCACCCTGTGCAGAAAGTGCTTTTTAACCACTTAGCTGGCATGGTTGCATCAGATGTGACCACACCAGGCTGTGCTTTATCTGACCTGGTCGCACAGGATGCGACCAGTCAGATAGACAGTGTTAGCAACGGCAGGGAAGGGAAACTTCCCTCCGCTGCTGCAGTAAGAGGGACCGGAAGGTCCCTCTGCCTCCCTGCACTCTCCCCTACTTATTGCCGTGCTGCCGATCACTGCTGATCTGTCAGCACGGCAGGACCCCCCCCCTCCAGCGGCTGCAGACAATGGCAGCCACTGGGGGAAGAGTAAATCACCCCCTCCAAGCCACCCCAGGCCCCCCTGTAGACCTGGCAGCTGTCTTGGGGGTAAAATGTAACATCACGATGGTTGTGATGTTTACGATGTTATCAGTATTTTAGACCGATGTTCCGATGTTTCAGAAAAATGATTATTTTTTTTATAAAAACAAATATTTTTTGCGCATTTTTTAACACTAAAATCATGTTGGATAAGGTTAAATTCATGTTCTTAACCTAATTCACTCATAAAAAAATAATTACAATTTCAGAGCGTTTTTTTGGAGGGGGGGGGGGATCATCAATTAAGTGGTTAAAGGGATTCTGGCAATCCTATGATTGTTTTGAAATGATCTATTTTCCAGGTTGTCAATCTTGTTTTGTATGTGGTAAATAGATTTAGTGACATGTGCAACAGTAGTTTTCATAGCAGTCACATCAGCAAATGTCTCTCCCAGTTTATGCTCTGAGTCTAGGACTCGCTGAGTGAGTTGAGAGAGCTGCCTGTTGATGTCCTCTGTTTGTGCTTTCAGTAAAGGACCTATGGCAGCTCTGATAACATTCACCATATCATTATATGTAACAGGAGCATCAGGGGGAGGAAGTACTTTATCCCCATGATCTGGGGCTTCAGAGGCTAATTCCCTGCTGCTGTGGTCCGGCGAGGGTACTGGGGAAGAGACCCATTGCAAGTCTGTGGATGAGCCTGCAGGCAGGAGGTCCCTCTGATCAGTATCCAGCGCCATCTTGGATTCTACTCTGCGCTGCTCCTTCTGCTTCTTGTGATTTCCAGAAGGCATCTGTGACAGCAAAAACTTGCCCATACAGCGGACAAAGTATAAGGCACACTGGGGGAGCCGATTTGGAGGCTTAAAAGCCTTGTAAAAAGGCAAGATGCCAGCAGATTGCAGCAGAGCTCACTCTCTCAGCTGCCTCACATACAGCAGCTGGAACAGGAAGTCTGTTTAGTTGTTTTACTGCATTTCCATATGTAACAAGCTCCACAATGCAATGCATTCTGGAGTTTGGAGCCGGTGATGTTAGTCAATAAAAGCCAATGGGCTTATTTTCGCAACTCCCCTGAGAGAGATCCAATTGTATGGCTCCCCAAAAAACTGCAGCCACCGCATCATTCTGCTAAACCCAGAAGTCCACACACCGCAAAGAACAGTTCTTTGTGGGAGAGCTGTCTTTGAGATACTAATTGTATTTGTCAGTACATATGCTATTAGTGGTGGGATTTGGTAAGTAGTGGGATGTTTTACATCATGATGCAAGGCTTAGTACACCCTGCCCAGTGGCGCTTTCATCACTCCAACTGCTCTTTTGATTTGCTTTTAAGTCAACTTTGAAATGACACTGTCCACATAATGGCGGTTATCAGAACTGCCTATAATAGTTTCTGAATGCATCATACAGTATTATATGTGGGTGGGACAGGTCTGACAGCTTCAGGGTATCATAAATAGATGCCTCCTGCCAGCTTCTTTGATCCACTGCTGTGTCCAAGGATGCATCATCGGTTGTCTGCGTGACCTGCTCGTTTGAATAACTTTCAGGTTACTCAGGACTGTTGAGAAGTTCATGCTGCCAAGCCAGTGAAACTGCATCCAAGGACATAGCTACTAGCTTCAGCACTCCCAGAAAACCAGACTCGCCGCCATATTCTGTAATGCTGCTTGTCTCTGCCCACAAAAGTCAGAAGCATGACAATCACGCAGTAGCGTTTGGGCCATTGTGAGTGATATTTCAGCCCGGATCTGCACATGCGCAGTGCAGTTTCTGTGCATGTACAGATCTAAGAACATTGGGTATGAACGTAAACATTGTGTCTACAGTACGTACATCTCTGAGCTAGGCACAGTGTGCATGAAACTATCATTCCTATTGTACCATATTCATACATAAAGGTCAGCAGGCAGATGCATGAGTAAAAACCACAATGATTAAACAAAATAGCTGAAATAAATTACAAGTTTAATTATACTGAATTTATTTAAAATATTCCTTTTTTTCATTAATATTGCTTTACTTAGTATTTACATGTCATGATGATGGAAATAAGACAGTTTGGGGCAGATTTACCAACAAGTGATATCTTGTTATCACTTGTTACTAGTCTTAAATGGTGCTCCAGCAACTGTCATTTTTCAAACACATGACAGTTAGGAGCTGATTGGTTGGAGCACCATTGAAGATTAGTAACAAGTGATAACTAGAACATCACTCATTGTTAAATCTGCCCCTTATTCAAGGAGTTTACTGTATTCCCTATTTTCTTAAACTAGATAACATTTTTGCATAATCATTGTTAATTTTGCAAGTATAAGAAGCATTTTAATTTTATGGCATTAATGTTATATTAGGATAGATTTAAAAATGTTTTATATAAGACAGAGGGAGCTGTATCAAGCTTTGGAGAGATCTACAGACTGTGCTAGAAAAATTAGGAACTGATTGGTTGGTATTTTATCTCCACTTTCTCAAGTGCTTGATACATCACCCCCAGAGTGTGATAATTCTTCCTTAAGAGTATGATCTGCTGCACTATTGTGACAGCATCCCTACCACTTGATGTCAGACAGTTGCATGTTTAGAGTGTTCCAGCCCCGTCTACCTAAGATTTTTTTTTTTATATCCATTTAACTTTCACAAAAGTCATACAGTAGTAAAGCAATGCTATTTTTTTTTTACATGAGACATTATCTCCACTCAGTAACTATTGTCCTTGTGCAGTTTAGGGCAAATCCTTCTGTTAGAAATAAGTGCTGGGTGGGCTGCTTGTGGCTATTTGCAGGTATTCCAATGTGCCACTTCGATAGCTTGCTACACGGGTCAGTGGTCTGTCATTGAATCCCTCATCTTCTCTCTTTTTCAAAGACTCCTTAATCATGTCTGCAAAATCAGACTGCAGACGTTGTTGATTTTCCCTGTGTAACATAGCAACATCAAAAAAATGAATAAAAAAACAACAACTTTGTGACAGTAATAATTAGGGGCTTGAGTAACATAATTTATTTCTGTTCTTCCTGTTGTGTAAAAGTTTGAGTGCCAGTGGCAGAATTTTCTGAAGTTCGATTTTGGTGATTCAAGGGATTTGACATTCCTTTTCAATTTGATTTGGGTTGAACAGATTTATTAAAGGCCAAATCGAATGTCAAATGGATTCTAAAGGCAGATTCAACTCACATCTCAATAGAAATCAAATTTCTGAAAAACATTGATGTTTTTCCATGAACATGAAATCCCCTCATTTACTAAAGTTCAATATGAAATCGAACTCTAAATCGAACTCCAAATCTCCAAATGTTTAGAATGATGTTAGACATTCAATTTTGGCTTCTAAACCCATTCTAATGGTAGTAAATTGATAGTGATGACCTTTTAAGTACCTAAAGGCATGTACAGCAGTGTGGAAATAGCAATAACGGATGCCCAAGGTTATGGTATGTTGTGCAATTACCTATACAATGCAAATCACCACTTGACTGGAGGATCAATCAGAGCACCATCAGCAGCTTAATGAGTTTAATACTGCACATATTTATACTTAGACATCAAACTTATTCCATTATTGTGCAATAGATAGCACCAGAGCACAATATTGGGCAATTTGGCTGGAAAATATATATACATTTTAAAACATGAGTGAAGTAACTGGCTATCCTGATTCAGTCCATGATGCCTACATCCTCAGCATTTTATCCCTGTCTGCAAGAAAACTTGTTGGACAAATGCCAGAGGGATGCTTGTTGTGTAAGATACCAGTATGAGCTAATAAAGCAACTAATAGTAAATGTTATATAATGTTCTAATTTGTTCCCCTTTCACCAATAAAGATTATGTAGGCTATGGCTGTTGCTCTTGGTTCTGACTCCATTGTCAAAACCATCCAATTCTGCTGAGCATAAGTATAAAGAGGCACATATAGCCACCCAATCAATGATAGAATGCTTCTTTGTTTTAAAAAATATTTTTTTCGAAAGGCATATTATTATATCATTTTGCAAAAATGTTAGACATTGTGCTCTTTTGCCGTCTATTGCATGATCACGCAAAAAAAACCCAAAACCACTACCCCCAAATTATTCAATAAACAGGGAGCAGGCAGAGGTTTTTTGACCAAATACTGACTATGCAAACACAAAGCTGAAGGCAGGCAGGAAGGCAGATTAGGAGGGGTTCACTACGGCTGGCCGGCGGTCGGGCTCCCGGCGACCAGCATCCCGGCGCCGGGAGCCCGACCGCCGGCTTACCGACAGCTTGGCGAGCGCAAATGAGCCCCTTGCGGGCTCGCTGCGCTCGCCACGCTACGGGCACGGTGGCGCGCTACGCGCGCCACACTATTTTATTCTCCCTCTATGGGGGTCGTGGACCCCCACGAGGGAAAATAATTGTCGGTATGCCGGCTGTCGGGCTCCCGGCGCCGGTATACTGAGCGCCGGGAGCCCGACCGCCGGCAAACAGAAGACCACCCGATTAGGAGTAATCTTATTCCCAACTATATCATCTGTATTTTTTTAATTAAAAAAAACCCACAAAATTTTAATCATCAGTTATGTTTTCATGTATAAAACAGTGTAAAGAGAGCGCATCCCCTTTAATTAGTGTGCATGTGAAACATATGGACCAATAGGAAGCAATGAGGAAGTTATATTCGATTTTACATTCCACAGTATTTTGCTGAGGATTTCAATGGGGATTTGAGGTTCCATTTAGGAAGGGATTTCATAAATTCAATTCTAAATCCCTTCCAAACATGAATCCACATCGAATTTGATTTGTAAATCAAATGCAAAATCAATTTTTAGTAAATAAGAGATTTTTCAAAAAGTTTAGAAACTCCAAAAGGAGTGTGTGATGAAGCCACTTGGGAGGTCTCCCAGGAGACTTACCTGCACTTCCTGGAGTATGGAAGAGCCACACAATATCTGAAGATTGAGAGTAGGCTATTTCTTGCCTTTCTTTTTAAACTAGGTGCTTTTTCTTTCCTACCACCAACAATTATAAGAAAACAGAAAAAAATCTACTATAATTATATCTAATCCAATGGATTAAGTGCCCGATTCAGGCCTGATTGGTGTTGTGCGTTTTCGCAGGGTGGCCAATTATCGATCGGATCACGCACGAGGCCAAACTGCAAAAGAATCCAGCAGTTTTTTTTATCGCTAGGCATACGCAAGTTGATTGACAGGAAGCGGATGTTGGGGGTGGTAACTGGCCGTTTTCTGGGTGTGTCAGGAGAAACACAGGCATTCTCAAGCATTTTCAGGGATGGTGTGTGACATCAGCTTCGGCCCCGAACAGCATGTTGCTATCACAGTGTAGGAGTAGGTTCTGGGCTACGCACAGACTGGAAAAAACATCCGATGGTGAGTGAGTTGCAGCTGACCAGTGTACGCAGAGATTTTCACAAGGCATACGCAGACTTGCACGGGGCGGGTATTCACTCTGTTTGGGTGGTGCCTATCTGATCGCAGACCTTGGCAAATTCACAGAGGAGCGATCAGGTCGGAATCGGGCCCTAAGCATTTACTGCTAAAAAATGGGGAGATATGCTATGCCTTGGAAAGTGAAAAAGTGGAGAGAGATAAAGTACCAGCCAATCAGCACTTTATTGCCATGTTACTGTGTTTGAATAATGACAGGAGCTGGTTGGTTGGCAGTTTATCTCTCACTACTTTATCACTCTCCAAGGCTTAGTACATCTTGCCCTATGATTGATAGGAAAACAATTATTTGAGGCTGAAATTATAGACCAATGCATTTTTGGCTGGAAATCGAGCTCATAGACCCTAACAGGTTAGTAAATATACCCTCCGTAGAGGCACCATCTTCCCAGTGTCGCCTTCGGGAAAATTAAGCCGCACAGTGAAAGCAAAGCCTTTGCTCTCTTGTGCACGTGCTCTATCTTCCCAAACATTACTGGGAAAGTGGCGCAGCAGAAGACAAAGCCGCTGCTCAGAGGAGGGGGTCCGCTGCACATGACCCTCCTCAGGCATTAATATGCCCCTGCCCTAGAATGCAACAAACACACTTTAAAGTATGGTTCTTGCTGATCAGATTCACTACATGACTTACACAGATGGAGGTATAGGGAGGTTGTACTTATTGTTCTTTTCCCCAGTTAGCCAGTATGTCGTTTCTGTGCCTTTACCCTAAAATGTGTAAATGAAGAAAAATCAGACATAACAAGAAAATACTTTAGACACAAAACTACAGTACCTTAAACACTTGATTTAGATTTTGCCCACAAAGTAATGTACATTATACCAATAGTCATGATTTCAGAATCTACAATCATTCTTAATAATAATAGCAAAGCATTAGTGGTTATGGCAATGGCTGCGCTACCGCTAGGCACCTGCTGCCTGATGCTGATTTTCTGGAGTTATGGTCCTTAGTTCTACTGAATCTGTCAAAACCCTTTATACATTTGTCTCCAGAACTACTTGCCTTGCCTGCCATTTATTTTTATATTTTAATCTACTGCACTATCTAACCCCTGCAAATGGTATCTACTATATAAATTTAAGCTGGGTACAGTTAGCAATGTGTACCCAGCCCAACACCTCCGCCCACGGGACCCAACATGCTGGGTCCGATGGGGGGGGGTAGTGATATGCTGCATTTTGCATGTAATTGTTAGTGATATCCCTCGTTGGCCCTGCAAGGCCGACGGGTGATGTCGTTATTAGCGACCCGCAGGATTGGGCGACATATCATCTAGTGTGTACCCAGCTTTACTCTTGTGGTTATTTATGTCTTCCATACCTACTGAAATTACTGCTTCAACTAATATATTTTATTCTGCTGTCTAAACCATTCCCAATCTGTCTTTAATCATCACCTAGTTTTGTCCGATTCTCCTGTCCTAACCTAACTTTTCCCTTCTATACCACAACTAGTAGGTATAACCTTTGCAATCAATTACATACATATAATTACATGTTTGGTGCCCGGTCCTTTACCACCACCTACACCCCATTGTCTCCCTGTGGACCCTATGGACCTTGAAGAAAGAGAAGTAAGTCTACCATAACTCTGCTTATTTAATAACAAGCATTACTTACATTTTGTAACTGATGCACTGCAATAGGAGTCGCCAATAGACTCCTTTAACCTAAATAATTTCCTACCTACCCTGATTTATAAGTATTGTGCTTTAGTAATTTGCCTATAATTGCCAAATCTTTATTTCAGAACAAACTTCAATAATTTCCTCATAATGTATATTTTCTGAAATGAGGAAAACAGAAAATATAATTTATTTTTCTAGGCTTAAGTAGTTTCACTATTGTCTATAATTCATTAGTTGGTATTCAATACCCGCAAAGAAACATTGGGAGCGAAAAACTGAAGTTTTTCGCGATTTTCACAATGTTTCCTAATATTTTTTTTCCAGGCTATCCAATTAGGTTACCCAAAAAAAACAAAAACAAAACCTTTTCAGTCGAAAACACACAGGTTCAGTAGTGAAACCTGTGTATTTTCTGTAGAAACAGCCCTGTTTTTGGACAAAAACGGGGCTGTTTTCAGGGATTTTGCTTCGCCTACCTAAGGCAGGTGAAACAAAATCTCCAAAAAGCTGCATCTTGCGCAGGCTAATTGGGGCTAATTGAATAACCCCAGGCAACACAATTACCCGTGATCAATGATCACGGGTATTTGAATACCGACCCTTGTGTTTGCATTTTGGATAGGATTTAAATTTGAAACAGTTTATACAATAGCTTCCCATGTGTTTCATACCTTGAGAAAAGTCTCTCCTCTTACTTCATACTGAAACTCACAATCTGTCCTTTTCAGAATGGATATGGTCGATTTACTTACATGTATTCGTAAAGCTGTTATTTAAAGAAAAAATCTATATTAAATACAAATAATTTAATTCTTAGGGTTCTTAGGGCTAGATTAGATTCGTGTTTGGTCGAGAATTAATTCTCGGGCATATTTGACCAGTTTTCACAACATGGAGATTTACTAACGCTAAACATGGGTTAACAAATGTGATTCTATCTGCAAAACACGGGTGAAAAGCCAAATACTACTAAATACACCATCGAAGCAACTTGCAAGTACTTTCAATAGTTACAATACATCACACAAATTTACCAAGATTCAGGTTTTCAAACACACCCACACATGGCCCAAACACGCACCAATATACACTTTACAAATACACTACCTTCTCTGCTAGGAGTTGGCATCCCTTCTCATGTGTTTTAACTTGAACCACAATAATGCCACCAAAAACCCACATTTTTATTATGTTAACTTTTGTTTAAATGACATAAACATTATGTAAAAAGCAAATTTTCTTATGTACTGTTAAAGTACAATAACAGTACATAAGTAAAGGCTGACATTTTGTTTAAATACAAAACCAAAATAATAATGTAATTTTGTGAACATTTTGAAACAATTTTTCAAGTTTTTTTTTTATACATACAGATATGTTCCGCTACGTTGTTGCTGTTTATAGCATCTTACCATAGGGGGACCACGATGGGAATATAGCGTGGCATGCTGCAATCGTTCGCATCGCTGCTGGGTCCCATTGAAGTTAATGGGAGGCAGACACATGCTGGCTTCCATTCAAGTCTATGGCATAACGGGAGCATGCGATCACATGCTCCCCGCTAAAATGCGGCATCCTTGCATCGCAGCAGGGATGTAAAAGGGCACATCAGTAACACATTCACAACCTTCCCCTACCTCAACCCCCACCACCCTGTTGTTCTTGAGAACCACCTCTGGTACACAGTATTCAGCGTGGTGGGGTAATTCCTGGTTTTGTGTATGTGAAGTGCTGCCTCCTAAAGTGTTGGAATTGGGGTCAGGTAAGCGAGATAATATTTGCATCCTAAATTCAAGATTGTCCCATTAAGGTCCCTGATAGCATTGTTTTGGGCAGTATACTGTACTCAGGGGCACAAGCACATAGGATGGTTTTAGGGCCTATAGTGGATCTGAGAGGCATTAAAGTGAGGATGTCTGAGGGCATGTGGGAGGGTCTGTTGGGCATACAATGGGCATGTTGGGTATTCTGATAGCATGTTGGGAGATTTGAGGGGCATTTATGGAACATTTAGGAACTCTAGTGACATAATGTGTGTTTCGGAGTGAGAGCCAGGCTAATTCACTTGGCTTACCACAGATCTATTTATGAAATGAGATGATGTGGTGGGTTATCACCATCTGCAGGGCTGGGGTATCAGCAAGGAAGCACTGTAAGCAGGATCCCACCAATGTGGGCTGATGGCACTATAATGTGGCATAGCTTGAATTTAGAGTACTGCAACAGCTGCGTCTCTCTAGAAACGACTAAATCTTGCCCTGGAACTTCAAAAGTTCTTACTATGCCCCATGATGAGAAATATTATACAGTAAGTTTGCTATAATAAATGATTTACAATGAAAACTGTAATTTAAATGTCTATAGTTGAAAATGCATTTGAAACTTACACATTAAAAATACATTCTTAATGAGAATTTGTCTTATGCCTCAGAAAAGCAACAACTTTTGTAAATCTTTACAAGAGAATCCTTCCCATAAATTTAACAATGGTGATGATGCCACAATTGATATCTGAAAAGGTGCTTCTTTGGGTGCTTCCTGCTATTGTGCTTGTCATGGGAGGGAAAATAAAAAAAAGAAGATTCTCCTTTAACCACTTGCCTGGCATGGTCGCATTGTTTGCGACTACACCAGGCAGTGCGTCAGCCGATATGGTTGCAAATGATGTGATCAGACAGACACAGTGTGTGCGCGGATTCCCTACACCCTCCCCCAGTGTCTGCTGTGCTGCCGATCAGTCAGCACAGCACGACACCGCACTCAGCGGGTGCAGACATTAACAGCCAATGGGGAAATGTAAATTATACTTATAATCAATAATGAGGAATGTACATGAAATATAGTTTAGCTGCACAATAAAAGATTCCTGAGCTAATTTTGAATTATTCTTACGCAATCCTGTAGATTCCATCCGTGAAGCTGTGTTTACAGTGTCTCCAAATAGGCAGTATCTGGGCATTTTAATCCCAACAACACCGGCAGCACATGGTCCTGAGTGGTACAAACAGTTAAAATTATTATTGAATCTGGTAATCAAATGTTGGGTCATCCTATGAGTAATCTGGCATGGCCCCAGGCCCTGACAGGTTTACAGCAGCATATTATAAACATTTTCTGATATCTTGCTCCCCCACCTCCACTCTCTCTTTAACTCAATCCTAGATGGTGCTGCTTGGTCCCGAGAATCACTTAGGTTAGAATTTCTATGATCCCTAAAGAAGGTAAGGGGTTGGGTACAAAACACCAGCTATCAGGATCCTGACAGTCGGGAGACCAACAGCAGGAACCAGATGGACAAAATCCCGACACATCCCATAAAGTATTTTTGCCCTAACCCACCCGTCCTGCAGCCTAACCCTAATCTCCCCTTCCTGAAGCCTAACCATCCCTCCTGCTGTCTAACCCTAACCTCCTCCAGCCTAACCTTAATCATCCCCTCCCACAGCCTAACCTTAACCTCCCCTGGCAGCCTAACCCTAACACTCCCCCAGTGCCTAACCTTAACCCCAGTACTAACCTCAGGAATATGTCAGGATTCTGGCAGACAGGATCCCACTGTCAGTCTTCTGACTGCCGGGATACCGACTGCTGGTATTATGACCGCATCCTAAGGTATGGGCTTCTATAGTGGACTCAGGTACCATCCCATTTCCTTACTGAACAATCGATATGAAACTTTATGCCAAAATACTAGCAAACAGATTTAATATGGTTTTACCCACGCTTCTTCTCTATGATCAAGTGTGTTTTATGCCTGGTCAGGGTCGGACTGGCCCACAGGGGTACCAGGGAAACCACCGGTAGGCCCCACTGCCTGAGGGCCCACTCCTTCCTCTAGGGATCAGGTTCCAAACTATGCACTTGTATTATACATGGTAGATATGTTGCATTATACTGCACTAAACTATTGTGTATTTCAAGCCTCTGTGGAGGCTGGTCACACCCCTAAGTATGGGCCCCTATAACTGCATTCCCCCAGTGGGCCCTTCATGTCCCAGTCCAACACTGTACCTGGTAGGCAGGTCCGGGACAATATGAGGCACACCATTGACATGGTCCACATAATACATTTTTATAAAATTCCCCGCCATTATTCTATCCCTTGATGTTAAAAGGGATTTGAAAGGACCTCCTGACACTTTATGACCCACTCCCTACACTACTTTGGCTTAACTGGCAGCTTAATTCAACAGTGAGAAATGCTCAACACTTGCCCTTCAGCCATGGCCATGGTCAATGGTGTCCCCTGAAACATGTCTCTATTGTTAATGGCAACCTTTTGTTCCCCCTTACAGTATATTTGCCCTTGCGATAGTATCCCCCACTGTGGCTATTAGAGCCTGCAATACTGTGCATTGCGTGGTGTTAGGAGGGCTCCAGAGTAAGATATTGACCCAGATTTATCAAGCCATAGAGAGTATTAAATTGCATGGTAATAAAGTACCAACCAACCAGCTCCTAACTCCCATATTACAGGCTGTGTTTAAAATTAGTTAGGAGCTGATTGGTTGGTACTTTATCACCATGCAATTTATCACTCCCCAAGGCTTGATAAATCTAGACCATTGTTTGCAGATGAAATCTCCTCCAACTTTGCATTTCCCTTCCCTCTTTTTAAAATTGTGATATATATGGCAATCTATCAGGTTTTAAAATAAATATCTTGACTTCTGAAGCAATGCTACTAAATTTCCCTTCTCCAGACTGCAGTCATCTCATTATCCAATTCAACTTTAAATGGCAGAAAAAAAAAATGAAATACCTGTGGATTTGTATCATTGCCTCCTATGAGTCATTTTATGATGAGAACTTCCCTAGACTTCTTACCAAGATACAAACAGACCTGTAATTCTCTAAGGCTTTATTATTTCATGGCTGGGCAGGGGGGGCTGTTTCAATCCAATTTGGCTCCCAGTGCGAGATTTAAAAATGAGCCCCCCAATTGACATAAAAAAAATGTGCAGCCCCCATAGATATAAAAAATATAAATGTGGACACATCGAACGCGCACGCACTCCCGGCAAGGGGGGCGTGACTTTGCTAAAATGGACGTGACCTTGATAAAATGGGCATGGCCTAGCTCAAATGGGCGTGGTCTAGTCGGAAAAGACTGCCTTACACCCAAGTTTTTGACCCTGCACCAACAGATCACGGCCACCACAGGGAAAAAAAATTCCACCATTTAAGCCACACACAGTAATGCCCCTTGCACTATATTATGCCACACACACCACAATGCCCTTGATACATTATGCCCTACCGTAAAGCTTCTGATTACTTTTAAATTACCTACTCATTGCTAGGGGTTTCACGTGCTGGGTGTCATGCTGGTTGCCAGGGGTTTCATGCTCTGGGATCCATGCTGGTTGCCAGGGGTTTCATGTTCTTGGATCCATGCTGGTTGCCAGAGGTTTTATGCTCTGGGATGGGTGTCATGATCGTTGCCAGGGCTGTGTAATGCCAGTTACCAGGGCTGTGTAATGCCAGTGGCCAGGGCTGTGTATATTACACAGCCCTGGCAATTGGCATTAAACAGCCCTGGCCACTGGCATTACACAGCCGTGGCAACTAGCATTACACAGCCCTGGCAACTGACATTACACAGTGTAATGTCAGTGGCCATGGCTGTCTAGTTGTCTTTGGTGTGTTTACTGCGCTGCGTCCACCCGGCCGCCATCATCTCCCTCAGCTCGCCCGTTTGTCAGTGTCCTCCTGGGCTCCCCCTCCTCCCCGTCATTAGTACTCCACCTGGGGGCAGAGTTTCATGTAATAACGCTCGCCCACCACAAGAAATGGCTCTGGGCAAGATCATTGCATACCCTCCAACATTTTACACATAAAAATCGGTACAAATTCGAAAAGGGGGCGTGACCACGTCCCTTTTCCTATACTTTCAGTGGAAATTTGGAGAGCCAAAAATCGGTACAGACCATAAAAAAAGGTACTGTACCTGCTAAAAAGATACAGTTGAAGGGTATGTCGTTGTAGTTTCAAACCCTCCTATAAAGTACCATTCTCAGTATTTAGTATTCTCCAGAGACCCCTTGTCAGATTTGTCTGGAATAGACATCCCTGTATCAGGCTGTCATTACTTAAAAAGCCACTATAGGTGGAAGTTGAGGATTCACTGAATCAAACTACATTATTTGGTGGAGCCACATCAGCCTTATTGAAGCTTCCATTGCTCCATCTCACACTCTCTCATGTCTGTACATTGCAGCCAAATATCTTGGGCTGTATTCCATTTCTAATGTGTGGGGTCTATTAGGGGACACAGAATTGATTGGGTGAGGTCTGCCAACTCTTAGGTTCTCAGCGAAAAGCAGGGACAATCGATGCTGTCGTCCCTAGCTAAGCTGTAAACCAACCCTAATCTTCTCCTGGATCTTTCTACCTCATTATCCACCCCATGGATTATAACCAATAAAAAAATTGTTAAAAACCTCTTGGACAGGGGTTCTTGGCTGACCGTTGATGCCCTACAGCGTAGATTTCCCAATCTTAAACCCAAATAATTTTTTGACTTTCTCCAAACCCAACATTTTCTACAGTCTCTCTGGTTAACTACACTAGGTATTACACTCTCTCATTTTAAATATATTTGCATTTCCTTTCCCTTGAGGTAAAGGTATGATCTCTGGCATCTATGTTATTTTCTTAGACCCCACACTGGTCCCACAGACTAATCACAATAGCTCTCAGTCCACCTCTGGAAGGGGATTACAGAGAGATCTGAGACAGGATGGCTTCTAGCTCCATATCGACCAGCAACAAAGAAACTGTCTATAAGGTATACTGTACTTTAGGTGGCTTTTCAGCCTTGACAGAATGGCAAAAATGTACAGTATGACTCTGCTAGTCCCACTTGCTGGTGAGGCTGTAGCCAAATCAGTACATTCCTCCATATCTGCTGGTCATCCTAGTCATCATCACCACCACTGTTTATCGATGATTGGTGCACTTTAATTTACTTTTCTTTCTCTCTAATTATATTTAAATTGTGTAAATAACTAAGGGGGAGATTTATCAAAGCTTGGAAAGAGAGCTAAATTGCACGGTAATAAAGTACCAACCAATCAGCTACTAACTGTCATTTTTTAAACACAGCCTGTAACATGGCAGTGAGGAGCGTGTTGGTTGATACTTTAGCACTCTTCAATGCTTGATAAATCTGGGCAGAAGCTGATTGGATAGTAATTTATCTCTCTCTACTTTATCTCCAAGGCTGAGTACATCTGCCCCTTAATGAGTGAAGTGATGTCATAACCTTACATAAGTTATTAAACATAATACCACCTGAGATATGATTGATAGGTTAAGTAAGGCTACATACAGCATGTGTTTCATTATGTACAGAACAATTTGCAAACAATATTAGATGAATATTAGATGTATTCAGAAGTATATGGGCTGGCAACTTTTTGGAGCAAGACGGTGTACATGTACTATAAGTGGCTGTGACATTGCATATTTATGAAAGTCATTGTGCTAGATATCCCCTGAAAACAGACGCTTTCTGGTGACTCCTGGAAGAGCTATGTATCCTCAGGATGTAAGAAGGTCCCTTCATAGCTGATCATAAAGGCAAATTTCTATGGGGGCTGTGGAACTGCTCAGATGGTGTTAGCCTATAGCAGCCTATGGGCTACTTTCCAACACTTTTCTCGAAGACAGATCCAGAGGAATCCCCTCCGTTAGCCCCCGCTTATGCACACACAGCCCGGCACTGCACATGCACAGTACTCTTGCCAAGTCCAAATATGAAAGCTCCTAAGCCATCACCGGCAAAGGGATTTGTTAGAAGTTCTGTCACGGGGACCCAACTATGATAAATGCAAGTGGTACAGTAGTTTACATTATACCATATTTATCACCTCAAAATTGCATTGAAATTGCTGTTAATGATAAATATGACCCTAAGTCTTCTTACACTATGATCAGGTGTACAAATATATCTGCTCCTGAAGCTTTTAAACAAATTCTGCTATATGACTATTCTTTCCAGCCAATGATATCCAGTAACATGCAATATTGATTATCCACTGCTGAACTGACTATACGCAACAACCTCTCATTCCCCTCACCCTCATCTATAAATACTAGAGGGACCTAGATGAAAGGCCCCCTTGCAGCTCTCTCTTGAATTTATTTTTAGTTTTTCATGAGGAATGGGGATCACAGTTGATGAGCTTACTGTATGATCAAATACAATTCCACAACTTATAGCTTGGTTATCATACATTATGTAATATCTTTTGAACATTTTGCATCAATACTGGATATTATGTTTCTAATAGCTATTAATTATTACGTTGAGTCTTCGGCATTGATGTCAAAGCAATCCATAAACAACTCAGGAATTAAATTCAGTGTAATTTGTTTGACAATAAAGTAAATCCTGTGAATTAGCTTACAGTATCCCTCCTCTGTTTTTGACAGAAGAAATCATACCTGAGTGAACTCCAATCCGTATCCAGACAGGTAAGCCTGGCAAATGACGTAGTTCAAAAGAGCCCATAAAGCTAAGGATATCCAAAGCCATCCTAGATATATCCACTGCGTGCCTATTTCCATTTCGGTTTGGAAGCCCACTAACCACCATGTAGGCATCTCCAATTGTTTCGACCTGAGGAGGACAAAAACATGTACAGGTAGGAAAAACTGTACACAAACGCTATTTTCATATTGATTCATTTAAAAAAGTCAAATTACCAGTAAAGTATAGTTTTACAATGTGCCGGCCGATGACATGGTGATGCTTGATTGAAACACCACTGTCGTCATAACTATAGCCTCAGCTTCAGATAAATTGCATGACATGGTGTCTGCCAATCCCAGAATTTAGTTACATCCACCAGTACAGATTATGGCTGCCTAAGTGGCATTCTGTCACTTCCAGGTAAGACCTATGATCCTCTAGTGTTCCAGTGAGTATTACTCCCTCATCCTAATCCTAATCACTACGCCTAACCATCATCCCCTTCTAGTACCTAACACTAACTTCCTCCCCGCAGCCTAACCCTAACCTCCCACTAGTGCCTAACACTAACTTCCTCCCCGCAGCCTAACCCTAACCTCCCACTAGTGCCTAGCACTAACTTCCTCCCCGCAGCCTAACCCTAACCTCCCACTAGTACCTTACCTTAATCCTCCAGGCTGCAGCCTAACCCTAACCTCCCACTAGTGCCTAACACTAACTTCCTCCCCGCAGCATAACCGTAACCTCCCATTAGTGCCTAACACTAACTTCCTCCCTGCAGTCTAACCCTAACCTCCCACTAGTGCCTTACCTTAATCCTCTAGCCTGCAGCCTAACCCTTACCTCCCACTAGTGCCTAACACTAACTTCCTTCCCGCAGCCTAACCCTAACCTAACACTAGTGCCTAACACTAACTTCTTCCCTGCCTAACACTAACTTCCTCCCCGCAGCATAACCGTAACCTCCCACTAGTGCCTAACACTAACTTTCTTGTTGCAGCCTAACCCTAACCTCCCACTAGTGCCTTACCTTAATCCTCCTCCCACTAGTGCCTAACACTAACTTCCTTCCCGCAGCCTAACCCTAACCTAACACTAGTGCCTAACACTAACTTCCTCCCCACAGCCTAACCCTAACCTCCCACTAGTGCCTTACCTTAATCCTCCAGCCTGCAGCCTAACCCTAACCTCCCACTAGTGCCTAACACTAACTTCCTCCCTGCAGCCTAACCCTAACCTCCCACTAGTGTCTAACACGAACTTCTTCCCTGCAGCCTAACCATAACCTCCCACTAGTGCCTTACCTTAATCCTCCAGTCTGCAGCCTAACCCTAACCTCCCACTAGTGCCTAACACTAACTTCCTCCCCGCAGCATAACCGTAACCTCCCACTAGTGCCTAACACTAACTTCCTCATTGCAGCCTAACCCTAACCTCCCACTAGTGCCTTACATTAATCCTCTAGCCTGCAGCCAAACCCTTACCTCCCACTAGTGCCTAACACTAACTTCCTTCTCGCAGCTTAACCATAACCTAACACTAGTGCCTAACACTAACTTCCTCCCAACAGCCTAACCCTAATCTCCCACTAGTGTTTTACAGTAATCCTCCAGCCTGCAGCCTAACCCTAACCTACCACTAGTGCCTAACACTAACTTCCTCCCCGCAGCCTAAACCTAACCACCCACTAGTGCCTTACCTTAATCCTCCAGCCTGCAGCCTAACCCTAACCGCCCACTAGTGCCTAACCCTAACTTCCCCCCCACAGCCTAACTCTAACCTCCCACTAGTGCCTAACACTAACTTCCTCTAGCTTGCAGCCTAACCCTAACCTCTCACTAGTGCCTAACACTAACTTCCTCCCTGCAGCCTAACCCTAACCTCCCACTAGTGCCTAACACTAACTTACTCCCTGAAGCCTAACCCTAACCTCCCACTAGTGCCTTACCTTAATCATCTAGCCAGCAGCCTAACCCTAACCTCTCACTAGTGCCTAACACTAACTTCCTCCCTGCAGCCTAACACTAACCTCCCACTAGTGCCTAACCCTAACTTCCTCCCCGCAGCCTAACCCTAACCTCTCACTAGTGCCTAACACTAACTTCCTCCCTGCAGCCTAACTCTAACCTCCCACTAGTGCCTAACACTAACTTCCTCCCCGCAGCCTAACCCTAACCTCTCACTAGTGCCTAACACTAACTTCCTCCCTGCAGCCTAAGCATAACCTCCAACTGGTGCCTAACCCTAACTTCCTCCCCGCAGCCAAACCCTAACATCCTACTAGTGCCTAACACTAACTTCCTCCTTGCAGCCTAACCCTAACCTCCCACTAGTGCCTAACACTAACTTCCTCCCCACAGCCTAACCCTAACCTCTCACCAGTGCCTAACACTAACTTCCTCCCCGCAGCCTAACCCTAACCTTTCACTAATGCCTAATACTAACTTCCTCTTTGCAGCCTAACCATAACCTCCCACTAGTGCCTAACACTAACTTCCTCCCCACAGCCTAACCCTAACCTCTCACTAGTGCCTAACACTAACTTCCTCCTTGCAGTCTAACCATAACCTCACACTAGTGCCTAACACTAACTGCCTCCCTGCAGCCGAACCCTAACCTCCCACTAGTGCCTAACACTAACTGCCTCCCTGCAGCCGAACCCTAACCTCCCACTAGTGCCTAACACTAACTGCCTCCCTGCAGCCTAACCCTAACCTCCCACTAGTGCCTTATCTTAATCCTCCAGCCTGCAGCCTAACCACAATGTCGACATTCTGACAATGTTAACAAGTTGCTTGTTTTTCACAATGTCAACATCATACTGTAACTGTTGAGATTGTGGTGTTCACATTATAAATGTCAATCTAATGACTGCATCCTAATATATGTTATCTCAAATGACAGTTTACTAACAGTAATAATCACTACTACACTAGCATCTTATATATTATAACAAGGGCAAAAAGAAAGGCCCAAAATGGGTAATGCAAAGCAAGTATGATACTTATAAAATTTGCCCTCCAGGAGTCATTTTTTAAATCTAGATTAGAGGTTCCCAAACTCAGTCCTCAAGGCACCCTAAAGGTCCTGGTTTTAAGGATAACCATGCTTAGGCACAGGTGCCATACTTAGGACATCAGTCCATTTTTTTTTAACCATCTGTGCTGAGCTATGGATATCCTTAAAACCTGAACTGTTAGGGTTCCTTGAGGACCGAGGGGCTAGCTTAAGCCTGAATGCTGCTGTGCATTTGCGCACAGCGGGCGATCAGGTCTGAATTGCGCATGCACTGCAATGCGCAGGCGCGACGGTCCGCAGCGACAGGGAGCGATGAACAGCGACAGGATGGTCGCAAGAAGATTGACAGGAAGAGGGCAGTCGTGGGTGGCAACTGACCGTTTCTAGGGAGTGTCCAAAAAAACACAGGAGGGACCCAGTGTTTTGTGGGAGGATTTGTGACGACAGCTCCGGTCCTGATCATCGCATCGACTGAGTAAGTCCTGGGCTGTGCAGAGACTGTTTGTGCGGCTCTCCTGCACATGCGATCGCACACCTGCATAGCGAATTCCTCCTCACCCTGTAGGCGGCGACTACCTGATCGCAGGGATGCAAAAAAACGCACACTAGTGATCAGGTCTGAATTACCCCCCGAGTTTGGGAACCACTGATCTAGATGAGAGTTCTGCCTCTGTTAAATTCCACAATGCAAATGAGTAAGCTACATTGTACAGCAGTGACATGCAGTGTACTGAGATGTGTATGACAGGGCCTTTCCTGTCATACTAACGGATACGCCAGAGTACTATTTTACGAATATGAAAACTACAAAGAATGTATTAGAAATATCTTCTTTGTATTATTCTAATCATTTTTATAGTCAATTATAGTCAGCCTGGTTTTGCCTTGAAAAATATCTCCACTTTAAATACAGTAATGAAACCGCTAAAAAAATTGGTGCTGTTACAAACTCGAAACTTATACTGTATATCCCCCTAACGTGTGCATTAAGTAAACAAAGTAGGTCTTTTGGGACAATTATGTCTATTTTAGCCATTTTCAAAGACCTCAGCAGTTGGAAGGTTGGATAATCCCCTTTTTTCCCTTTTCATAACCACACCAGTGTTTTAATTTCGTCAATCTGCTTCTTCATCCACTAGCTTCCTTTCTTTCTCTTCCCTTTTGCCTACTAAGCAGCTGCTGATCTTCAAAATATTTACTTTTTAACATACAATAATAAAGTATTTTATATACTCACTATGGGGCCTATTTATTAACATTATTTTTACTAAAATAATGTGGAAAAAGGGGTGTTTTCACCCACTTTTCACATTATTTTAGTATCACCTGAATGTATTAAAGGGCATTTGGAGCAGTTTTCGTGAAAAACTGCTCCAAACCCTTTAATTCACTTTCTTTAGTAACCCACATCGCATTCCCCATACTTATAATGGGAAATGTGTTGTGGCCAAATTTACTAGAAAAAAAATGTGAAAAAATACCGCAGTGTGCCCTGTGATAATCTCGCCAGCTCATGCTGGCAAGTTCACAGGGCAGCACTGTGTGATAAGCACCCTTTTGCCCAGCTTTCTCTGCCCATGGCAGAAAAAACTGAGCGGGGAGCCAGCAGGGTGATCAGCTATGTGTGTCCGATGGACACACAAGCTGATCACAGTGTAAAATTTTTTTTTTTAAAGTAAAAAACAAAACAAAACATACTCACCTGTCCAGGGAGCCGGTGTCCGCTGCTCCGGTGAGCGCTGCCGGGCACCGGGTCCCCCATATTCTGCAATGTGACCCCGGTGCAGTAAAGTGACGCTGCAAAATGGCAGCGCACTTTACAGCACCGGGGGTCACAGCGCAGGAGAAGGACCCGGCGCCCGACAGCCTCCTGAAGCAGCGCGGACTGGCTCCATGGACTGGTGAGTATATTATCCTGCTGGGGGGATGTCCGTGGCGCGCGGGGTAGTCGCGACGGGGGGAGTCGACCGGGCGGCTGCGGTAGTGGTGATGTCGGTGGGGGCGGCGCATGCGCAGCAAGACATCGGGGTATTTTTTACGAAAAATACCCTGATGATGCTGAGAAGAGATATCGCAGGGACAGAGCTTGACCGCAAGCTCTGTTCCTGCATGTGATAATTGATACATCCCTGCGATGTAATCAATTATCGCAGTGCGAGTTTGGGCGATTTTATCACCTGTCATCCGCATCCTGGATGCGGATGGTGATAAATAGGCCCCTATATAATGAACAAGATGAGTGTGTGCTAAACACACACTCATCATGTTCATATGATATAATGGTGTACTTAATGGAGCTAGTCGACAAGATTGCACTAAAGAGGGTTATATAAATAGGACCTGAAAATTTACTGTAAACCAGACATGGGGTGATGTACTAAGCAGTAAAAAAAAAGAGTGGAGAAGTGAGCCAGTGGAGTAGTTGTTCATGACAACCAATCAGCATTGAAGTAATATTTATAATTTGCATACTATAAAATTATACAGAGCAGCTGACTGGTTGCTATGGGCAACTTCACTGGGTGACTTCTCCACTCTTTTCACTGCTTAGTACATCTCCCCCATCGGAGGTGGATTTAGACCTCAAGGGGCCCTAAGCAAGATACCAATTTAGGGCCCACCTCCTTCAAACAATAAATAGCACTATATTTTCATACCTGATTTATGCCTCTTACATTATTTGTTGGTTTTCCTTCTTATATTCTATTACAATACTGTATATTACTTTCCCCCTTCACTGATTGTACCATGTCCCCTCACAGCCGCCTTGGTTGCCTTGTGGTAAATTCTCCTCTGTCCCCCATAGGGTCTGAGTCAGATTTGCAAGCAAAGCAAAAATGAAAGGGAAATCCTGCTATTACCTGCCCCTGGAGACTGTGTAATACAAGTACCTGTGTGAGGAACCACGCATAAGTTCAGAAGACGAATATGCTAGTTGGGTGCAGCCTTCAATGAACACCACTACTGTCAGCCAGAAAGACTCACAGGCTCCCACAGCTGAGTCAGAAGAACTGTGCTCCCGGCTAATACATTTTACACTGGTGCCTGCACATATGAACCGGGCAGTTTCATTTATCAATAAAGAGGAGTGCTTCATTAAATCCACTTTGTGAGACCCACCTGAAGGAAGGAGAGACACATGCTGGTCTCATCTATAAAATGCTCAGCTACACTGAAGGCATGAACACAGTGACATATAATAGATCACTTGCAAGCTAAATTCCTCTGGACATAGTAAAGTCTCTATTGGGACATTAGTACGCTGAGGAAGCAATTTGAGTTAGATATAATCCACCTTCCAGTGTCGGACTGGGGCATGAAGTCCCACCAGGGGAATGCAGTGGTAGGGGACCATTTTTAAAGGTACTGTATGGCCAGCCACAATAGATACTTGGCTAAGCATTTGAGAGTGCATGGTCTGGGCGCTGTCCAGCTGCACAGGGAGCGTTGGGCACCCCACTACATTTATGAAAAGGGGTGTTGCTGCACTAGGCCCTGTCCCTCCAACTAAGGCCATGCCTACGGCGCAGCAGGTCCCTACTCCCTAGATTCAAAAGCTGGGCGGTATGTATATTTAATGTTATTATAGTGTGGTGAGCAACCTGTTGCTATTTTACTATAAATAAATTCTATTGATTGTTAATTATATGCGTGGTGATTTCTGTATCAGGCTTCGTTTTGATATGAGCGCAGTATCACATTAATCTGATTTTTGGACTAAGTGCCTGTCTATTGACAAGCAGCATTTGGTGTGCAACCTCAGGCACATACAGTAGTGAATCTGTGGCTGGGCAATTAAAAATGTGACAATTTAGCCAATTTAATTATATGCAATAAAAGCACTAGAATAATTTGCTTTGTTAGTACTACTAAAGCTTTACTTACAAATCAGAATCAGTCCCATCGTTTGTGCTCAAGAAGGTGCATACAAAATAGCCATGTGCTGAGCTGCAAACATACTATGATCCAAGATGATCTGCACATTCTGCATATATGCGGAAATGTATATGTTGGCAGTTACTGAACTAAATATTAGTGTTTCATACAGTTCTCTTTTTATTGGTTCGGCAAAATAATGTATAATTATAATTGCAGTGATATAAGCATGGCTACAGCTTATGAACTATCTGCAATGAAAATATAAGAGAATATAGTAACTAAGCTCTTCATGTTATCTCACATCAACCAGCGAAACAACTTAATTGCCTGGAATGGCAACACAGCGGTGTAGCCATAACTTAGTGGGCCCTATAGCAACATTTTGAAGGGGCCCCTGTCCCAATTCTTCTAGAGAGGCGCCTACTGTATCCAACGCAGTTATTTTATGCCCCATAATAGTGCCCTAGTTAATTTTCTGAACCATAGTAGTACCTTAGTTAATGCTATGCCCCATAGTAGTGCCCTAGCTTATTTATGAAACATAGTAGTGCTCTACTGGCAGGGCTGCCAGTACACATTATCTAACACAGTGACCCCAATTCCCATTATGACATGCAGTGTTCCCAGTTCATATTATGTCACATTACAGCGCCCCCTACTTAATATTATGCCACATTTCAGTGCGTCCATTTCATATTGTGACACATTAGATTCCCAGTTCAGATTATGTAGCATAAAATGCCATCCAATTCATTTTATATAGGCTTACCATCCTATCCCTTTCAACCAAGACACTCATGAATTACACAGGTTCTGTGGCTGACTAAAAGTAAAACCAAGTGAAATACAGGCTTGAAGTCAGCCAGCTACAGAATCTATGTTATACATGTGTGTCCCTGTTTAAAGGGATAGTGGTAATTTTACACCACATTACAATTAGTAAGACCAGTGGCATAACTAGATACAGTATATTGTAGGCCCCAAGAAAAAAGGTTTGTAAGAGCGCCTAGATATCACCCAAAGTGGGCCCCATAGCAGCTGCACTCCCTCCACCTATGGTAGCTACCAGGGACGTGCGGTGAGCTAAATGGCTCAGGAGGCACTGGTTACCCCAGAGCCAGATTTACATGCAATATATGAGCTAAAGACTACATCTGGGCATTATACACAGGTGCAGCAGTATAAACTCCTGGAAATCTGGTGAGTTTTAATTAGAGATGTGTGGAAAGGATACATAGGTGATGCACTGCCTCACCTGCCATAGACTTTTTACTCCAGAGTTTCGGCTATAAAAATTATTAGAATATTGCAAAGAAGATATTTCAAACAAATTATCAGTATTTTTCATATATTTTATTCAGTCAAAAACCCTGGTTTAAACGTAAGTATGACAGGAAAGGCTCTGCCTCACCTGCCTCACCCCACCGCATGTCACCGGTAGCTACGCCCTTGCCCCTACTGTAGGTGTTGTTTTTTTTTGTTTTTTTTTACTAGATGTTACTAACCTAATTCATTCATTAAACAAATGAACAATTTCTAGTAAAGTTTTGTAAAAATATATATTTGCCAGATAAGTGGCTAAAGTATTTTTCTGCATAAACATTTATCATCTATTATTTGATGACACATTTGCTGTCAAGGTCAGTTTATTATATGTGTTTACATTTAATTCAACTTAGTACCTTGTATACATCATGATGGTCCAGAATGTGGTCAAAGTCCTTGTATACATCGTTCAGCATATCTACGACTTCCATCGGTGTGCTATATTTACAGATGGTTGTAAATCCAACAATATCACTAAAGTAAATGGTGACTTCCTCAAAAAATTCTGGTTCCACTAATCCTGTTTCTTTAAGGGACTTCACGACAGGCCTGCAATCACCACACATTAATGGAAACATAAAAACATAACATTTGTAGGCAGATAAGAACCTCTTGGCCCATCTAGTCTGCCCTTTTAATTTATTTATTTGGCAACTTCAACCCTATTTGTTCCTTTGGTCTTAGTAAGGATACTCTTATGTCTATCCCAAGTATGTTTAAATTGCTCTTCTGTCTTAATCGCAACCATCTTTGATGGGAGGCTATTCCACTCTTCTACTACCCTTTCTGTGAAGTCATTTTTCTCAAATTTCCTCTGAACATATCTCCCTCAAGTTTCAGTGTATGTCCTCGTGTTCTAGTACTTCTTGGATTGAAGAATATTTCCCTCCTCTACCTTGTTAAAACCTTTGATATATTGTATATCATATATATATATATATATATATATATATATATAAGTGATGAGCGGGTTCGGATCCTCGGAATCCGAACCCCCCCGAACTTCACCCTTTTTACACGGGTCCGAGGCAGATTCGAACCTTCCCGCCTTGCTCGGTTAACCCGAGCGCGCCCGAACGTCGTCATCCCGCTGTCGGATTCTAGCAAGATTCGTATTCTATATAAGGAGCCGCGTGTCGCCGCTATTTTTCACTCGTGCATTGGAAATGGTAGTGAGAGGACGTGGCTGGCGTCCTCTCAGTTTTATTCAGGTGGCTGCAAATATCTGTGCTCACTGCTTTATTGTGGGGACTGGGGACCAGCAGTATTATATAGGAGGAGTACAGTGCAGAGTTTTGCTGACCAGTGACCACCAGTATTATACGTTCTCTGCCTGAAAAACGCTCCATATCTGTGCTCAGTGTGCTGCAAATATCTGCGCTCACACTGCTTTATTGTGGGGACTGGGGACCAGCAGTATTATATAGGAGGAGTACAGTGCAGAGTTTTGCTGACCAGTGACCACCAGTATTATACGTTCTCTGCCTGAAAAACGCTCCATATCTGTGCTCAGTGTGCTGCATATATCTGCGCTCACACTGCTTTATTGTGGGGACTGGGGACCAGCAGTATTATATAGGAGGAGTACAGTGCAGAGTTTAGCTGACCAGTGACCACCAGTATTATACGTTCTCTGCCTGAAAAACGCTCAATATCTGTGCTCAGTGTGCTGCATATACAGTGCCGTAACTAGGTATTTTGGCGCTGTGTGCAAAAAATGGCATTGGCGCCCCCCCCCTACGCAAGACAGGAGCAGTGCGCGGCGCAGGCGCGCAAAAATATATATAGGGGCGTGGCTTCATTGGGGAAGGGGCGTGGCCACACAATAATGCCAATTCATACTACGGTGCATAGTAGTCTCCATTATTCAAATTACGCTGCACAGTAGAGCCACTACACCGGGTAGAGCCCCTTTTTACAAATTACGGCAGAAGGCGTGCCTTTTTACACATTACGGCAGACAGCGTCCCCCTTTTTACACATTACGGCAGACAGCTTCCCCCTTTTTACACATTACGGCAGACAGTTCCGCCTTATTACACATTACGGCAGACAGAGTCCCCCTTATTACACATTACGGCAGACGGCATCCCCTTTTTTACACATTACGGCAGACAACGTCCCCCTTATTACACATTACGACAGACAGCGTTCCCCTTTTTACACATTACGGCAGACAGCGTCCCCCTTTTTACACATTACGGCAGACAACGTCCCCTTTATTACACATTACGGCAGACAGAGTCCCCCTTATTTCACATTACGGCAGACGGCATCCCCTTTTTTAAACATTACTGCAGACAACGTACCCCTTATTACACATTACGGCAGACAGCGTCCCCCTTATTACACATTACGGCAGACAACGTCCCCCTTATTACACATTACGGCAGACAGAGTCCCCCTTATTACACATTACGGCAGACAGCGTCCCCCTTATTACACATTACGGCAGACAGCATCCCCCTTATTACACATTACGGCAGACAGCGTCCCCTTTTTGTACACATTACGGCAGACAGCGTCCCCCTTTTTACACATTACGGCAGCCAGTCCCCCTTTTTCCACATTGCGGCAGCCAGTCCCCCTTTTTACACATTGCGGCAGCCAGTCCCCCTTTTTACACATTGCGGCAGCCAGTCCTCCTTTTTACACATTGCGGCAGACAGACACCAGACAGAGAGAGAGAGAAAAAAAAAGAGAGAGAGACAGAAGGGGAGAGAGAAAGAGAGAGAAAGAGAGAGAGAGAGAGAGAGAGACAGAAAGAGAGAGCTATATACTTACCATCTCTCAGGCTCCTCGTGCTGGCAGAGATCCCGGGCAGCCACAGTGGAGAAGGAGGAGGAAGGAGGGGGACTTGAGCCGCAGCAGCGCTATGTCATTGGTAGCGGCGCCGCTGCAGCACTCCCCTCTCCTTCCGTATTGGCTGGCCGCTGCTGAGAATGCTGGGATGAGGGAACCGCATCCCAGCATTCACAGCAGCGCCGGGCAGCCAATACAGAAGGAGAGGGGAGTGCTGCAGCGGCGCCGCTACCAATGACATAGCGCTGCTGTGGCTCAAGTCCCCCTCCCTCCTTCTCTGCCTCTGGCGCTGATCTCCCTCCAGCGCGGCGCACGGCACCCAGCAGAGGCGGCATGTAATGAGTCAATTTGACTCATTACATGCCGCTCGCCGTGCGCCCTCAGTGTAACTGCGCTGTGTGCCAGGCACACATGGCACATAGGTAGTTACGGCGCTGTGCATATATCTGTGCTCACACTGCTTTATTGTGGGGACTGGGGACCAGCAGTATTATATAGGAGGAGTACAGTGCAGAGTTTTGCTGACCAGTGACCACCAGTATTATACGTTCTCTGCCTGAAAAACGCTCTATATCTGTGCTCAGTGTGCTGCATATATCTGTGCTCACACTGCTTTATTGTGGGGACTGGGGACCAGAGCCGGCCCTAACCAATATGATGCCCTAGGCAAGATTTTGGCTGGTGCCCTGTAGCACCACCGCTAGTTCCGCCTCTGACCCTGCACCCCTTTCCCAGCACCATCACCCCTCACCCATAGCAGTCCTTTTTTTTCTCCTACCCCCTGTAATTTAAATAAAAACAGTGTGCACATCCGCACAGCCCAAAAAAGGTATGTGTATTTGCTGGCAACGGGCATGGCCAGACAATAGTACCACCAATTCAAATTATGCCTCACAGTAGTGCAACTTTATTCACAATTTATCATACGATAGTGCCCCTTATTCACATTACACCACACCATATTGCTCCTTATTCACATTACACCACACCATATTGCTCCTTATTCACATTACACCACATCATATTGCTCCTTATTCACATTACACCACACCATATTGCTCCTTATTCACATTACACCACACCATATTGCTCCTTATTCACATTACACCACACCATATTGCTCCTTATTCACATTACACCACACCATATTGCTCTTTATTCACATTAGACCACACAGTAGTGCCCTTTCTATACGTTATGCCACACAGTAGAGCACCTTATACACATAATGCCACACATTGGTAATGCATTTGTTACACATAATACCACACAGTAATGCCCCTTACACATATGACACACATTATAAAATGTCCTTATAAACATAATACGCCTTACACATTATGCCAACACTTATTAATGCCCTTATACACATAATTTCCCTTACACTTATGCCGCACATTGTTAATGCCATTATACACATAATGACACACATAGTGCCCCTTACACAAATGTTACACATTATTAATGCCCTTATACACATAATGACACATATAGTTCCTGGCGTGAGTCAACTGGCAGCTCTGCTAACGTCATGTGCCTATTTTCTATGAAAATGCATCTTCTTTGCATTGCTATGTGGCTAGGATGCACAAGCAGCTTCTGCTGATTAAAATGATATGCGGCATGCCTATATACTGTGTGCGACTGTGGCTGTATCTGCATACAAAATGCTACACACAGAATATAGGCATGCCACATATAATTTTAATCAGCAGAAGCTGCTTGTGCCCCTAGGCATACCAGATGCCCTAGGCAATTGCCTAGTTTGCCTATGCCTAGGGCCGGCTCTGCTGGGGACCACCAGTATTATATAGGAGGAGTACAGTGCAGAGTTTTGCTGACCAGTGACCACCAGTATTATACGTTCTCTGCCTGAAAAACGCTCCATATCTGTGCTCAGTGTGCTGCATATATCTGTGCTCACACTGCTTTATTGTGGGGACTGGGGACCACCAGTATTATATAGGAGGAGTACAGTGCAGAGTTTTGCTGACCAGTGACCACCAGTATTATACGTTCTCTGCCTGAAAAACGCTCCATGTTTGTGCTCAGTGTGCTGCATATATTTGTGCTCACACTGCTTTATTGTGGGGACTGGGGACCACCAGTATTATATAGGAGGAGTACAGTGCAGAGTTTTGCTGACCAGTGAAGGTAGCAGGACGTGTGTGGAGCTCTTGCCTGGCTGTATACAACTACTCCTGGGGACGCCTGGTTGTTTGATTTGTAACAAATGCTTTTGTCTACTGTTTCATGCAGACCATTCAGTCTGGTAAGAACCCACCTTTTAAAGTTTTAAATCTTGTGAATAAATTTTTTATGGTAATGCACTATTGGAGTACCATTTTTATTCACATGCACCTTGGGTTGGAATAAGAAGGGGACACTCCCGAGACGTTGGAAGGAGTCAGGATATATCTAAGACGGTGACCCGCTCTAAATACTGCGCAATTGTCTACATAATAGTAGACCACCTGATGCGGTACGAGTCTGGCACCTCCAGAGATTGATTTACCTGTCTTCTCCCATTGTTACAATATCACACTATGTATTTTTATGTTCCATTTTCCAAGGGCATATGTCTCCTGTAAATCGGAGAGATTGAACACTGTATTAGTTGAGGAGCGCCTGAGATAAAAGGTGGTAAACTATTTGTTGTATTTCTGTCTATCGGGAGTATTGGTGATACTTCTAACCACTTTTCTTTTCGGCGGCTCAGGCGCACTAATTGTGATCTATTGTTTGCACAAAATTTTGCTGACCAGTGACCACCAGTATTATACGTTCTCTGCCTGAAAAACGCTCCATATCTGTGCTCAGTGTGCTGCATATATCTGTGCTCACACTGCTTTATTGTGGGGACTGGGGACCAGCAGTATTATATAGGAGGAGTACAGTGCAGAGTTTTGCTGACCAGTGACCACCAGTATTATACGTTCTCTGCCTGAAAAACGCTCCATATCTGTGCTGCATTGTAGTATATAGTAGGAGTACAGTGCATAATTTTGCTGACCACCAGTATATAATATATAGCAGTACGGTACAGTAGGCCACTGCTCTACCTACCTTGTGTCGTCAAGTATACTATCCATCCATACCTGTGGTGCATTTCAGTTTTGCACAGTTTGCTGACCACCAGTATATAATATATAGCAGTACGGTACAGAAGGCCACTGCTCTACCTACCTCTGTGTCGTCAAGTAAGCTATCCATCCATACCTGTGGTGCATTTCAGTTGTGCGCAGTATATATAGTAGTAGGCCATTGCTATTGATACTGGCATATAATTCCACACATTAAAAAATGGAGAACAAAAATGTGGAGGGTAAAATAGGGAAAGATCAAGATCCACTTCCACCTCGTGCTGAAGCTGCTGCCACTAGTCATGGCCGAGACGATGAAATGCCATCAACGTCGTCTGCCAAGGCCGATGCCCAATGTCATAGTAGAGAGCATGTAAAATCCAAAAAAATAAAGCTCAGTAAAATGATCCAAAAATCTAAATCAAAATCGTCTGAGGAGAAGCGTAAACTTGCCAATGTGCCATTTACGACACGGAGTGGCAAGGAACGGCTGAGGCCCTGGCCTATGTTCAAGGCTAGTGGTTCAGCTTCACCTGAGGATGGAAGCACTCATCCTCCTGCTAGAAAACTTAAAAGAGTTAAGATGGCAAAAGCATAGCAAAGAACTGTGCGTTCTTCTAAATCACAAATCCCCAAGGAGAGTCCAATTGTGTCGGTTGCGATGCCTGACCTTCCCAACACTAGACGGGAAGAGGTTGCGCCTTCCACCATTTGCACGCCCCCTGCAAGTGCTGGAAGGAGCACCCGCAGTCCAGTTCCTGATAGTCAAATTGAAGATGTCACTGTTGAAGTTCACCAGGATGAGGATATGGGTGTTGCTGGCGCTGGGGAGGAAATTGACAAGGAGGATTCTGATGGTGAGGTGGTTTGTTTAAGTCAGGCACCCGGGGAGACACCTGTTGTCCGTGGGACGAATATGGCCATTGACATGCCTGGTCAAAATACAAAAAATATCACCTCTTCTGTGTGGAATTATTTCAACAGAAATGCGGACAACTGGTGTCAATCCGTGTGTTGCCTTTGTCAAGCTGTAGTAAGTAGGGGTAAGGACGTTAACCACCTAGGAACATCCTCCCTTATACGTCACCTGGACCGCATTCATCAGAAGTCAGTGACAAGTTCAAAAACTTTGGATGACAGCGGAAGCAGTCCACTGACCACTAAATCCCTTCCTCTTGTAACCAAGCTCCTGCAAACCACACCACCAACTCCCTCAGTGTCAATTTCCTCCTTACACAGGAAAGCCAATAGTCCTGAAGGCCATGTCACTGTCAAGTCTGACGAGTCCTCTCCTGCCTGGGATTCCTCCGATGCATCCTTGAGTGTAACGCCTACTGCTGCTGGCGCTGCTGTTGTTGCTGCTGGGAGTCGATCGTCATCCCAGAGGGGAAGTCGGAAGACCACTTGTACTACTTCCAGTAAGCAATTGACTGTCTAACAGTCCTTTGCGAGGAAGATGAAATATCACAGCAGTCATCCTGCTGCAAAGCAGATAACTCAGGCCTTGGCAGCCTGGGTGGTGAGAAACGTGTTTCCGGTATCCACCGTTAATTCACAGGCAACTACAGACTTGATTGAGGTACTGTGTTCCCGGTACCAAATACCATCTAGGTTCCATTTCTCTAGGCAGGCGATACCGAAAAAATACACAGACGTCAGAAAAAGAGTCACCAGTGTCCTAAAAAATGCAGTTGTACCCAATGTCCACTTAACCACGGACATGTGGACAAGTGGAGCAGGGCAGACTCAGGACTATATGACTGTGACAGCCCACTGGGTAGATGTATTGCCTCCCGCAGCAAGAACAGCAGCAGCGGCACCAGTAGCAGCATCTCGCAAACGCCAACTCGTTCCTAGGCAGGCTACGCTTTGTATCACCGCTTTCCATAAGAGGCACACAGATGACAACCTCTTACAGAAACTGAGGAACATCATCGCAGAATGGCTTACCCCAATTGGACTCTCCTGGGGATTTGTGACATCGGACAATGCCACCAATATTGTGCATGCATTACATCTGGGCAAATTCCAGCACGTCCCATGTTTTGCACATACATTGAATTTGGTAGTGCAGAATTATTTAAAAAAACAACAGGGGCGTGCAAGAGATGCTGTCGGTGGCCCGAAGAATTGCGGGCCACTTTCGGCATTCAGCCACCGCGTGCCGAAGACTGGAGCTCCAGCAAACAGTCCTGAACCTGCCCTGCCATCATCTGAAGCAAGAGGTGGTAACGAGGTGGAATTCAACCCTCTATATTCTTCAGAGGATGGAGGAGCAGCAAAAGGCCATTCAAGCCTATACATCTGCCTACGATATAGGCAAAGGAGGGGGAATGCACCTGACTCAAGCGCAGTGGAGAATGATTTCAATGTTGTGCAAGGTTCTGCAACCCTTTGAACTTGCCACACGTGAAGTCAGTACAGACACTGCCAGCCTGAGTCAGGTCATTCCCGTCATCAGGCTTTGGCAGAAGAAGCTGGAGACATTGAAGGAGGAGCTAAAACAGAGCGATTCCACTAGGCATGTGGGACTTGTGGATGGAGCCCTTAATTCGCTTAACCAGGATTCACGGGTGGTCAATCTGTTGAAATCAGAGCACTACATTTTGGCCACCGTGCTCGATCCTAGATTTAAAACCTACGTTGTATCTCTCTTTCCGGCAGACACAAGTCTGCAGAGGTTCAAAGACCTGCTGGTGAGAAAATTGTCAAGCAAGCGGAATGTGACATGTCAACAGCTCCTCCTTCACATTCTCCCGCAACTGGGGGTGCGAGGAAAAGGCTAAGAATTCTGAGCCCACCCGCTGGCGGTGATGCAGGGCAGTCTGGAGCGAGTGCTGACATCTGGTCCGGACTGAAAGACCTGCCAACGATTACTGACATGTCGTCTACTGTCACTGCATATGATTCTGTCACCATTGAAAGAATGGTGGAGGATTATATGAGTGACCGCATCCAAGTAGGCACGTCAGACAGTCCGTACGTATACTGGCAGGAAAAAGAGGCAATTTGGAGGTCCTTGCACAAACTGGATTTATTTTACCTAAGTTGCCCCCCCCTACAGTGTGTACTCCGAAAGAGTGTTTAGTGCAGCCGCTCACCTTGTCAGCAATCGGCGTACAAGGTTACTTCCAGAAAATGTGGAGAAGATGATGTTCATCAAAATGAATTATAATCAATTCCTCCATGGAGACATTCACCAGCATCAATTGCCTCCAGAAAGTACACAGGGACCTGAGATGGTGGATTCCAGTGGGGACGAATTAATAATCTGTGAGGAGGGGGATGTACACAGTGAAAGGGGTGAGGAATCGGACGATGAGGAGGAGGTGGACATCTTGCCTCTGTAGATCTTGCCTCTGTAGAGCCAGTTTGTGCAAGGAGAGATTGATTGCTTCTTTTTTGGTGGGGGCCCAAACCAACCAGTCATTTCAGTCACAGTCGTGTGGCAGACCCTGTCGCTGAAATGATGGGTTCGTTAAAGTGTGCATGTCCTGTTTATACAACATAAGGGTGGGTGGGAGGGCCCAAGGACAATTCCATCTTGCACCTCTTTTTTCTTTCATTTTTCTTTGCATCATGTGCTGTTTGGGGACTATTTTTTTGCAGTGCCATCCTGCTTGACACTGCAGTGCCACTCCTAGATAAGCCAGGTGTTTGTGTCGGCCACTTGTGATGCTTAGCTTAGCCATCCAGCGACCTTGGTGCACCTCTTTTTTTCTTTGCATCATGTGCTGTTTGGGGCCTATTTTTAAAATCTGCCATCCTGTCTGACACTGCAGTGCCACTCCTAGATGGGCCAGGTGTTTGTGTCGGCCACTTGGGTCGCTTAGCTTAGTCATCCAGCGACCTCGGTGCAAATTTTAGGAATAAAAATAATATTGTGAGGTGTGAGGTGTTCAGAATAGACTGAAAATTAGTGGTTGAGGTTAATAATACTATGGGATCAAAATGACCCCCAAATTCTATGATTTAAGCTGTTTTTGAGGGTTTTTTGTAAAAAAAAACACCTGAATCCAAAACACACCCGAATCCGACAAAAAATTTTCAGGGAGGTTTTGCCAAAACGCGTCCGAATCCAAAACACGGCCGCGGAACCGAATCCAAAACCAAAACACAAAACCCGAAAAATGTCCTGTGCACATCACTAATATATATATATATATATATATATATATATAGATAAATGTCTCTCCTTTCCCTTCCTTGCTCCAAACTATACATACAGTATTAAGAAAAATGGGCGAGTCACATTATTATGACCACCAGCTAATAGTCAGAGTAACTGCCATGTGCAGCCCAGACAGCAGCTAGATGGGCTGAACTGTAGTTGTAGACACATGTCTGGTAGTCCCCAGGATCATTTTGATGGTGTTTGCTCCACTGTAGCGTGCTGGTCGGCCCTCACACATCTTCATACCCGACGTTCACCTCTCACATCAATAGCAAGTGGTGCTCCGCAGTTTCCACGTTGGTTATTTGCAATGGTGCCATTTGTCCAGCCACGATACACCTCCACCACAGCAGCACGCGGACAACCTGCACTGTTTCGGAAATACTGCCATCCTTGGCCCAAAAGCCGATAATCATCCCTTTTTGCAATTCTGATAAATCGTCCCTTGACAGCAACGAGTGATATGTGTGCCGTTGGCCTATCGTACGCCTTATATACCCACCAAGCCAGCGCACGACACAGGACATACTTCATGGGATACGCGCTGCCAACGTCAAATATAGGAGGTGGTCATAATAAGGATATATAATGACTCGACCATGTATTTAAGTCTTTCCTGTTTTGTACTGTTGGACATGCACCATTTTAGTGGCCCTTCTTTGTACAGTCTTTAGTGTATTTATATCCTGCTGGATATATAGCCTCTAGAACTAAACACAGTATTCTAGATAAAGCCGTGCCAATGACCTATCAGTGGCACTATTACTTCTTGCTTCCTGCTACTGGTACCTTTTTAATCTTGTTCTAGTTCTACAACCAGTGCCATCCTAGCTATCGACCTCACTGCACCTCACTGGTGTCTATGATGTCTGTGTTTCAAGTTACAGTTGTCAGATTAATCATATTTCAGTGGGAGACTAAACATATTACATTAAAATCCATATAATGTTCATCGTGGGTCTAAACTCCCAAGTCCCTGCTACTTCAAATGTAAATGTTTTAAAGGGTAGCTAATAGGCAAAACCATGTGCTCTGCAGGGAGGGGGTGGGCAGATATAACATGTGTAGAGAGAGTTGGATTTGGGTGGGTTTATTTGTTTCTGTGCAGGGTAAATACTGTCTGCTTTATTTTTACACTGCAATTTAGATTTCAGTTTGAACACACCCCACCCAAATCTAACTCTCTCTGCACATGTTATACCTGCCCCCCTGCACTGCACATGGTTTTGCCCATTAGCTAACAAATTTGCTGCTACGGTCAGATCTGAATTAGGCCCATTGTTAGATATACATTTTTATTCACCAACTTCTGATTTTATGTATGTTTGTTACATCTATTGGTTAGATAACAATCACTGAATATCATGTAAAATACTACTGTACTGTCAGTATACCTCCAAACTGTCCCGATTAAGGGCCTGAATCATGTTTGTAAGTAAAGCAAACATGCAAGCAACTGGACAAGACCATGTTGCACAGCAGGTGGGGCCAGTGTCGGACTGGGGCATGAAGGGCCCACCGGGGGAATGCAGGGATAGGTGACCATACTTAGGGGTGTGGCCTGCCTCCACAGAGTATTGAAATACACAGTTGTCTTGTGCAGTGTAATGCAACATATCTACCATGTATAATACAAGTGCACAGTCTGGAACCTGATCCCTAGAGGAAAGAATGGGTCCTCAGGCAGTGGGGCCCACCGGTGGTTTTCCCTGTACCCCTGTGGGCCAGTCCGACCATGGGTGGGGCAGATGTTATATGTGTACAGAGAGTTAGATTTGGGTGGGGTGTGTTCAAACTGAAATCTAAATTGCAGTGTAAAACAAAAACCTTTCTAACATTTGTGCTATGCACTCCCATATGGTGCTCTGTTCCGGTCTGTCTATACCCTGTCTCTCTGTCTGTCCATCTATGCACGCCCCCCATGCGTCTTTCCTTTTATGCCCCATATGGTGTTCTGCCCGTCCATCTGTCCGTCTTTGTCCCCCCAATCTGTCTGTATGTCTGTCCGTACTTGTCCCCGCTAAGCCCATGCTACCCCTCATCTGTTGTCTGTTCCTCTATGCTCCCCCATTCTGTACCTTAATCAGGCAGTATCTCTTGAGCTCATTCCCCGTCCCTCTCTTTCTCTCCCCCCTCTCTCTCCCTGATGATCTCTCTCTCTCTTTGACACAGTGTCAGAGAGAGATTGTCAGGGAGAGAGACAGTCTCTCCCTGACACTGTCTCTCTCTCTCTTTCTCTCCCCCTCCCTGACACAGGGGGTCATTCCGAGTTGATCGTTCGCTAGCCACTTTTTGCAGTGCTGCGATCAGGTTAAAACTCGGCAAAACTGCGCATACGTATGCACCGCAATGCACATGCGCGTTGTACGGGTACAAAGAGGATCGTGCTGGACGATGGATTTAACAAACAATCCATTCGCACAGCTAATCGCAATTTGATTGACAGAAAGAGGGCGTTTATGGGTGTCAACTGACCGTTTTCTGGGAGTGTTTGGAAAAACGCAGGCATGTCCAAGCGTTTGCAGGGCGGGTGTCTGACGTTAAAGTCTGAAGTGATCGCAGCAGCTGAGTAAGTCCAGAGCTACTCAGAAACGGCAACAAACTTTTTTGTGTCGTCGGCTACAAAAGCGTTCGCACACTTGCAAAGCGAAAATACACTCCCCCATAGGCGGCGACTATCTGATCGCAGCACAGGAAAAAGTTGCTAGCGAGTGATCAACTCGGAATGACCCCCTCTGTCTCTTTCTCTCTCCCTGACACACTCTCGCTCTCTCCCTTGACACACTCCTTCCCTTTTTGTCTCTCTCTCCCTGACACTCTCTCACTTCTTCTTTCTCCCCCTGAAACGGTATCTCTTTCCCTCCACCTGACACATCTCTCTCTCCTCACTCTCTCTCACTGACATACTCTCTCTCTCTCTGACAGTCTCTTCCTCTCACTCTTTCTTTAACTGACGCTGTCTCTGACACCCTCTTTCTTTCCCCGTATCCCCCCATTTCTCTCCCTGACTTTCCCCTCTCTCTCTCTCTCTCTCTCTCTCCCTGACACCCTGTCCCTCTTTCTCTCTTTGAAACTGTCTTGCTCCCCTCTTTCTTTCTCTCTTCCTTCCTCCCTCCCTGGCATTTTCTCTTTCACCCTTGCTCGCACCCCTTCCTCTCTCTCTAATACCCTCTCTCTCTTACTCCCCTCTTTCTCTCATTCCCTCTTTTATATAAAGCCCTCTCTTTCTCTCTGACCACCCTCTCTCTCACTTCTCTCTCTTTTTCTCTCTCTTTTCCCCTCGACACCCTCTTTGTCCCTCACGTCATCCTGTCACCGCTCTGAACATGCAGTCGTTGATGATATAGTCAAAATTGAGCTGCATGTACAGATGACAGAAGACCTCGTTAACGAACCACGGGATCATGCATCGTTAAAGACAGAGGTGGTCATTCCGAGTTGTTCGCACGCTAGCTGTTTTTAGCAGCATTGCAAACGCTAGGCCGCCGCCCTCTGGGAGTGTATCTTAGCATAGCACAATAGCGAACGAAAGATTAGCAGAACTGCTACTAAATAATTTGCTGCAGTTTCTGAGTAGCTGCAGACCTACTCCTAGATTGCGATCAGCCCAGTCCGTTTAGTTCCTGGTTTGACGTCACAAACAGGCCCTGCGTTCGGCCAGCCACTCCCCCGTTTCTCCAGACACTCCTGCGTTTTTATCTGGCACGCCTGCATTTTTTAGCACACTCCCGGAAAACGCTCAGTTACCACCCAGAAACGCCCCTTTCCTGTCAATCACTCACCGATCAGCAGTGCGACTGAAAATCGCCGCAGGGACACCAGCAAATCTACTAAGTTTTGTGTTAAATAACTAAGCGCATGCGCGCTGCGTTCCATGCGCATTTAGCAGCAAATCGCAGCATAGCGAAAATCGGCAACGAGCGAACAACGCGGAATGACCACCATTGTGCGTACACACTGAATGATATTACAAATGATATCGCTCAGAAGGGCCAAAATTAGTGATATTCTTTAAAATATCGCCTAGTGTGTACCCAGCTTTAGGGGCATTGTAGTGACAGTGGTAGGGTCCTTTCAAGATTTTGCTATGGGGCCCACAAAATTCTAGTTACGCCCCTACCTAGAAAGTTTTTTCTGCTATTGGAGCAGTGCATGAAGTGCTGTTTTTCCCTAATGCAAACCTTACCTATCTGTCTACAAATTATGTTGTAATGCTTAGGTTTGTGCAATTGATATTATAGCAAAGGGCAAAGCTACCATAAATGCAGCGGGTGTGGGTGGTCTTCAGTTTGCCTGCTGTTGGGATCCCGGTGCACAGTATACCTGCGCCGAAATCGCGACAGCCGGCATACTGACACCTTTTCTCCCTCTTGGGGGTCCACAACCCCCCTGGAGGGAGAATAGATAGCGTGGCGGGCGTAGAACGCCACTATGCCCGCAGCGTGGCGAGAGCAGTGAGCCCACAAGGGGCTCATTTGTGCTCACTCAGCTGTCGGTATGCCGGTGGTCGGGATTCTGGCTCCAGTATGCCGGCTACCGGGAGCCCGGCCGCCGGCATACCCTACTACACCCAGTGGGTGCAGCTGCTCTAGTGCCAACAGCTGAGGGGCTTCTGTCTTACTTTATCTGTTCCATGTTTATATGTGAGTTTTTCGCTATTGAATGGTACATGGGGCCCTAATATATGTTACTAGTGGGCCCTTAAATGATTTGTTACATCCCTGGCTCAGTCTTTTTTGTACTATGGAATATAAATATGCTAGACAGAACTAATATTTCATTAATTGCAGTTTGTCGTTAGAAATGTACACCATTGTGTGTATTATGTTTTGCCTGTTAAATACTAGTGATGTGCACAGGACATTTTTCGGGTTTTGTGTTTTGGTTTTGGATTCGGTTCCGCGGCCGTGTTTTGGATTCGTACGCGTTTTGGCAAAACCTCCCTGAAATTTTTTTGTCGGATTCGGGTGTCTTTTGGATTCAGGTGTTTTTTATAAAAACCCCTCAAAAACAGCTTAAATCATAGAATTTGGGGGTCATTTTGATCCCATAGTATTATTAACCTCAATAACCATAATTTCCACTCATTTTCAGTCTATTCTGAACACCTCACACCTCACAATATTATTTTTAATCCTAAAATTTGCACCGAGGTCGCTGGATGACTAAGCTAAGCGACCCAAGTGGCCGACACAAAACACCTGGCCCATCTAGGAGTGGCACTGCAGTGTCAGGCAGGATGGCACTTCAAAAAAATAGTCCCCAAACAGCACATGATGCAAAGAAAAAAAGAGGTGCACCAAGGTCGCTGGATGGCTAAGCTAAGCGACACAAGTGGCCGACACAAACACCTGCCCCATCTAGGAGTGGCACTGCAGTGTCAGGCAGGATGGCACTGCAAAAAAATAGTCCCCAAACAGCACATGATGCAAATAAAAATGAAAGAAAAAAGAGGTGCAAGATGGAATTGTCCTTGGGCCCTCCCACCCACCCTTATGTTGTATAAACAGGACATGCACACTTTAACAAACCCATCATTTCAGCGACAGGGTCTGCCACACAACTGTGACTGAAATGACTGGTTGGTTTGGGCCCCCACCAAAAAAGAAGCAATCAATCTCTCCTTGCACAAACTGGCTCTACAGAGGCAAGATGTCCACCTCCTCCTCATCGTCCGATTCCTCACCCCTTTCACTGTGTGCATCCCCCTCCTCACAGATTATTAATTCGTCCCCACTGGAATTCACCATCTCAGGTCCCTGTGTACTTTCTGGAGGCAATTGCTGGTGAATGTCTCCACGGAGGAATTGATTATAATTCATTTTGATGAACATCATCTTCTCCACATTTTCTGGAAGTAACCTCGTACGCCGATTGCTGACAAGGTGAGCGGCTGCACTAAACAATAGGTAAGAAACAGTTTTGTAGGAAAATTCTTAGTGCGCACTCGTTAAGCAGCTGGACACGCCCCCTTCAGTGGAAGGTTCCCAAACCCTTCACCCAGTGGTATACATGCAAAAAAGAAATAATTGAAGGGGACTTATCCTGCGCTCCTAGGTAAGGTCACCGTCACACTAGGCTTCCCGAGGTGTTTGTTAAACTCGTATGGATGCCATACAAAAGAGAAAATAATATATAGTGACGTACAGTTTTAATTAACCATCAAACAAAGTACAATACAGTATCAATATTGAACATTGATTAAAAACATCCCATATTTGGAATACAAAAATAGCAGCAGTAATTTGAAATAGCTCAATGGCATGGACTGAATATGAGAGTAGCAATGGAAAATTACCAGAATTATTGAACTACAAAAGTAGTTCAAAAACAGCTTGCGGGTTTTAGTGGAACAGGGGAACCCGGAAATCCCCTATACCTCGCTGCACTGCACTGGTCAATCCTCCAGCACTCCTCTGCTCACGGTCCTGTGTCCACCAACGCGTTTCAACCTCTTACAGAGGTCTTTGTCAAGGTGCAAAAGTAATTTGTTGTGCTGCTGGAAAAAAATCTATTTAAAGGTCCTGCAACCAATCACCTTTCGGCGACCGCAATCCAGCTGCGGTCGCCGAAAGGTGATTGGTTGCAGGACCTTTAAATAGATTTTTTTCCAGCAGCACAACAAATTACTTTTGCACCTTGACAAAGACCTCTGTAAGAGGTTGAAACGCGTTGGTGGACACAGGACCGTGAGCAGAGGAGTGCTGGAGGATTGACCAGTGCAGTGCAGCGAGGTATAGGGGATTTCCGGGTTCCCCTGTTCCACTAAAACCCGCAAGCTGTTTCGGCTGCACTAAACACTCTTTCGGAGTACACACTGGAGGGTGGGCAACTTAGGTAAAATAAAGCCAGTTTCTGCAAGGGCCTCCAAATTGCCTCTTTTTCCTGCCAGTATACGTACGGACTGTCTGACGTGCCTACTTGGATGCGGTCACTCATATAATCCTCCACCATTCTTTCAATGGTGACAGAATCATATGCAATGACAGTAGACGACATGTCAGTAATCGTTGGCAGGTCCTTCAGTCCGGACCAGATGTCAGCACTCGCTCCAGACTGCCCTGCATCACCGCCAGCGGGTGGGCTCGGAATTCTTAGCCTTTTCCTCGCACCCCCAGTTGTGGGAGAATGTGAAGGAGGAGCTGTTGACGGGTCACGTTCCGCTTGACTTGACAATTTTCTCACCAGCAGGTCTTTGAACCTCTGCAGACTTGTGTCTGCCGGAAAGAGACATACAATGTAGGTTTTAAATCTAGGATCGAGCACGGTGGCCAAAATGTAGTGCTCTGATTTCAACAGATTGACCACCTGTGAATCCTGGTTAAGCGAATTAAGGGCTCCATCCACAAGTCCCACATGCCTAGCGGAATCGCTCTGTTTTAGCTCCTCCTTCAATGTCTCCAGCTTCTTCTGCAAAAAATTACAATAATGTATACATACATGTGTACACAGGGAGCACTAAATATTCATAATTATCTAATTTATTTAGACAATAAAAAATAGAATGACAATGCACAATTTAATAATAATAAGATATATCAATTAAAAAATTAAAAACCATATCAAATGGACATCTCTCGTGGAAATAAACAACTCAGTTGCTGGTGTTAAAGGGTCCACATTAGGCTATTTAGCCAATAATTGCTGAGCAAGTCCAGAATCCTAGTGTATCATTAATGTCACCAGCAAGTAGCTTTTAACTGTAAAAAGATGTACTGTAGCAGTCCAATGCCACTTAAATTTAAGCTCACCGCTGTTAGAAGTGTTTCCAAACTCCCATCTATTGCTGTTCAGCGGTGTCCCCGTCTCCCCTGCAGGCTTACCAGTGTGCGCTGATGAACCGTGGCCGCACAGCCGGACGTCTCCGGCAGTGATGTGGAGCCTGATTTGCAGACTAGGGGAGAGAGCTGGATGCAGGCAGCATGGAGCAAAGTGGTGACGGATAGATATAAGTTGATTTCCACAGAGAAATTGTAGGTTCCTTGACGCGTTTCTCTGCTATAGGTAGAGTAGCAGTTTCATCAGAAGGTATACTCAGTGTCCACTTTGGAAGATATTTATACAGTGGCCATCCAATCAAAAGGCATTGTCCATTAAATAACAGGTGTAGAATAAACAGGTAATTACTTTGGTGCCTTATCCAGGATTTTGAAACACAATCAGAGTGAATAGAAATAAAACAAACTTTTTTATCATCAATCAAAAAGTCTCCTTATAAGGAGCTCCATTAGATTAAAAGAAAGAATGTTTAAGATATTAAGAGCATAAAAATATATATTAATATTCTATATATGGCATCGATCCGGAACATTGCGCAATATACTTCAAAGGCAACCTAATATGGTCATTTTGATCCAAGAGCCCTGATAGTCTTGTGGGCTAATGCTGGAGAGCACCAATCTAGACAGATCAACCTCATAGGTTTGATTCCCATGACATTTTCTTAAAAACAAGTGTGGGTAATTTTTTTTTTTGTGTGGGGGGGGGGGGGGGGGTTCATATCTTATTATTTTGTTAACCCAAAAATTACCCCTGAGGAAAAAGAAAATATGAAAAGACATTCTAATTGGCTACATTATTTATACCAGTTTGTGTTGTGAAGCAGACATAGCATAACTTAACATTGCACAATATAACCCAGTATATTTTCCTTATGACCAAGCATTCCAATAGCTTAATGGGCTAATTCAAGAAGGCACCAAAGTAGATGACTCAACCCCACAGGTTCGACTCGCATATATACATTTTCACAAAAACCGATACATACAAAATTGATATTTTGTTAATATCATATATTACATAGGATATAAGGAAAAATGAAAACAGGAAATTATGGGAGGAACCTCTAATTATATTTATTACACCATTCTAGGTTTTGATGCAGACATATCTTAAATTACATATATAGAGATATAATGAGGTAAATAGGTTTCCCAGATTATCGGGAGCTTAAAAGACAGAAGGAGAAAGAGCTTACTACTACTCCAATTTTAAGGTGATGCAAGGATTATTTGTACTATGGAGAACTAATTACATTGCATATGGTATATGAATACCATTTGTAGACATATGTATGTGTGTGTATGTAAGGCACAACTGTCACCAAAACCACACACACACACACACACACACACACACACACACACACACACACACACACACACACACACACACACACACACACACACACCTATGACCACAACCAAACATGGAGGAGGAAGGTTGGCTGACTCTTGATGGAATCTAATGAAGCAAAAATAAAGGACTCTCGATTGCAAGGTGAAGATGTACGAATTAACAATTTTTCTAATGGGAGGGCCACAATGATTTGTCAATAACTGGATATATTTAAACCAGCTAAGTCAAGCCATGTAAGTGGCCAAACATCAGGGAACGTTCAGATCTGATTAATTACAATACTTTCATTAGATTTAGTGGGAAGGCCACAATGATTCGGCACTAACTGGATATATTTAGACCAGCTAGGTCGAGCCATATAGGTTGCCCAACCATCAACAGGCACTCAAATCTGGTTAATTTCGATGTTTTCATTAAGACCTTGTGGGTAGAGAGTGCCCAAGGAAAATATCCAAAAGGCCTCCCGTTTGCATAACATGTTAAATCTGTCGCCACCCCTAGGGGTAATTTGTATATGTTCAATACCTTGGATTTTGAGAGCACTCACGTCACCCTGATGTTGATTCACTACATGTTTGGCTAAACTATGTAGACAAAGATGTTTCAAGACATTTCTCCTATGTTCCAAAAAGCGGATATTCAGACTACGTGTGGTTCGACCCACATATTGTAGTCCGCATTTACAGGATATCAAATAAACTACATAATCCGATCTACAATTAATGTAGGAAGCAATGGTGTAAGATAATCCAGATGTAGTAGAAGTAAACGAGAGATGTCCATTTGATATGGTTTGTAATTTTTTAATTGATATATCTTATTATTATTAAATTGTGCATTGTCATTCTATTTTTTATTGTCTAAATAAATTAGATAATTATGAATATTTAGCGCTCCCTGTGTACACATGTATGTATACATTATTGTAATTTCTTGTTTGGTTTGAATAATTGCAGATTATTCATTGGGAGCAGCATTGTAGATCTTCCTTATCCAGGTTATTTAAAGTTGGTAATAAGTGCGCCTGATTGCCTCTTTCTAAGTAAAATTAGTGTGAGTTTTATAATCTATTCTTCTGCGAGAGCCTGATGAGGGGAATGACCTGACTCAGGCTGGCAGTGTCTGAACTGACTTCACGTGTGGCAAGTTCAAAGGGTTGCAGAACCTTGCACAACGTTGAAATCATTCTCCACTGCGCTTGAGTCAGGTGCATTCCCCCTCCTTTGCCTATATCGTAGGCAGATGTATAGGCTTGAATGGCCTTTTGCTGCTCCTCCATCCTCTGAAGCATATAGAGGGTTGAATTCACCTCGTTACCACCTCTTGCTTCAGATGATGGCAGGGCAGGTTCAGGAGTGTTTGCTGGTGCTCCAGTCTTCGGCACGCGGTGGCTGAATGCCGAAAGTGGCCCGCAATTCTTCGGGCCACCGACAGCATCTCTTGCACGCCCCTGTCGTTTTTTAAATAATTCTGCACCACCAAATTCAATGTATGTGCAAAACATGGGACGTGCTGGAATTTGCCCAGATGTAATGCACGCACAATATTGGTGGCGTTGTCCGATGTCACAAATCCCCAGGAGAGTCCATTTGGGGTAAGCCATTCTGCGATGATGTTCCTCAGTTTCCGTAAGAGGTTGTCAGCTGTGTGCCTCTTCTGGAAAGCGGTGAGACAAAGCGTAGCCTGCCTAGGAACGAGTTGGCGTTTGCGAGATGCTGCTACTGGTGCCGCCGCTGCTGTTCTTGCTGCGGGAGGCAATACATCTACCCAGTGGGCTGTCACAGTCATATAGTCCTGAGTCTGCCCTGCTCCACTTGTCCACATGTTCGTGGTTAAGTGGACATTGGGTACAACTGCATTTTTTAGGACACTGGTGACTCTTTTTCTGAGGTCTGTGTACATTTTCGGTATCACCTTCCTAGAGAAATGGAACCTAGATGGTATTTGGTACCGGGGACACAGTATCTCAATCAAGTCTGTAGTTGCCTGTGAATTAACGGTGGATACCGGAAACACGTTTCTCACCGCCCAGGCTGCCAAGGCCTGAGTTATATGCTTTGCAGCAGGATGACTGCTGTGATATTTCATCTTCCTCGCAAAGGACTGTTGGACAGTCAATTGCTTACTGGAAGTAGTACAAGTGGTCTTCCGACTTCCCCTCTGGGATGACGATCGACTCCCAGCAGCAACAACAGCAGCGCCAGCAGCAGTAGGCGTTACACTCAAGGATGCATTGGAGGAATCCCAGGCAGGAGAGGACTCGTCAGACTTGCCAGTGACATGGCCTGCAGGACTATTGGCTTTCCTGTGTAAGGAGGAAATTGACACTGAGGGAGTTGGTGGTGTGGTTTGCAGGAGCTTAGTTACAAGAGGAAGGGATTTAGTGGTCAGTGGACTGCTTCCTCTGTCATCCAAAGTTTTTGAACTTGTCACTGACTTATGATGAATGCGCTGCAGGTGACGTATAAGGGAGGATGTTCCGAGGTGGTTAACGTCATTACCCCTACTTATTACAGCTTGACAAAGGCAACACACGGCTTGACACCTGTTGTCCGCATTTGTGTAAAAATAATTCCACACCGAAGAGGTGATTTTTTTTGTAATTTGACCAGGCATGTCAATGGCCATATTCGTCCCAAGGACAACAGATGTCTCCCCGGGTGCCTGACTTAAACAAACCACCTCACCATCAGAATCCTCCTTGTCAATTTCCTCCTCAGCGCCAGCAACACCCATATCCTCATCCTGGTGTACTTCAACAGTGACATCTTCAATTTGACTATCAGGAACTGGACTGCGGGTGCTCCTTCCAGCACTTGCAGGGGGCGTGCAAATGGTGGAAGGCGCCACCTCTTCCCGTCCAGTGTTGGGAAGGTCAGGCATCGCAGCTGACACAATTGGACTCTCCTTGGGGATTTGTGATTTAGAAGAACGCACAGTTCTTTGCTGTGCTTTTGCCAGCTTAAGTCTTTTCATTTTTCTAGCGAGAGGATGAGTGCTTCCATCCTCATGTGAAGCTGAACCAGTAGCCATGAACATAGGCTAGGGCCTCAGCCGTTCCTTGCCACTCCGTGTCGTAAATGGCACATTGGCAAGTTTACGCTTCTCCTCAGACGATTTTGATTTAGATTTTTGGGTCATTTTACGTAGCTTTATTTTTTTGGATTTTACATGCTCTCTACTATGATATTGGGCATCGGCCTTGGCAGACGACGTTGATGGCTTTTCATCGTCTCGGCCATGACTAGTGGCAGCAGCTTCAGCACGAGGTGAAAGTGGATCTTGATCTTTCCCTATTTTACCCTCCACAATTATGTTCTCCATTTTTTAATGTGTGGAATTATATGCCAGTATCAATAGCAATGGCCTACTACTATATATACTGCGCACAACTGAATTGCACCACAGGTATGGATGGATAGTATACTTGACGACACAGAGGTAGGTAGAGCAGTGGCCTACTGTACCATACTGCTATATATTATATATTGGTGGTCAGCAAACTGTGCAAAACTGAAATGCACCACAGGTATGGATGGATAGTATACTTGACGACACAGAGGTAGGTAGAGCAGTGGCCTACTGTACCGTAATGCTATATATTATATACTGGTGGTCAGCAAACTGTGCAAAACTGAAATGCACCACAGGTATGGATGGATAGTATACTTGACGACACAGAGGTAGGTAGAGCAGTGGCCTACTGTACCGTAATGCTATATACAGGTTGAGTATCCCATATCCATATATTCCGAAATACGGAATATTCCGAAATACAGAATTTTTTTGACGGAGAATGAGACAGTGAAACTTTGTTTTCTGATGGCTCAATGTACACAAACTTTGTTTAATAGACAAAGTTATTAAAATTATTGTATTAAATGACCTCCAGGCTGTGTGTATAAGGTGTATATGAAACATAAATGAATTGTGTGTGAATGTAGACACACTTTGTTTAATGCACAAAGTTATTAAAAATAATGGCTAAAATGACATTCAGGCTGTGTGTATAAGGTGTATATGAAACATAAATGCATTCTGTGCTTAGACTTGGATCCCATCGCCATGATATCTCATTGTGGTATGCAATTATTCCAAAATACGGAAAAATCCGATATCCAAAATGCCTCTGGTCCCAAGCATTTTGGATAAGGGAGACTCAACCTGTATTATATACTGGTGGTCAGCAAACTGTGCAAAACTGAAATGCACCACAGGTATGGATGGATAGTATACTTGACGACACAAAGGTAGGTAGAGCAGTGGCCTTCTGTACCGTACTCCTATATATTATATACTGGTGGTCAGCAAAATTATGCACTGTACTCCTACTATATACTACAATGCAGCACAGATATGGAGCGTTTTTCAGGCAGAGAACGTATAATACTGGTGGTCACTGGTCCGCAAAACTCTGCACTGTACTCCTCCTATATAATACTGCTGGTCCCCAGTCCCCACAATAAATCAGTGTGAGCACAGATATATGCAGCACACTGAGCACAGATATGGAGCGTTTTTCAGGCAGAGCAAAACTCTGCACTGTACTCCTCCTATATAATAATACTGCTGGTCCCCAGTCCCCACAATAAAGCAGTGTGAGCACAGATATATGCAGCACACTGAGCACAGATATGGAGCGTTTTTCAGGCAGACAACGTATACTGGTGGTCACTGGTCAGCAAAACTCTGCACTGTACTCCTCCTATATAATACTGCTGGTCCCCAGTCCCCACAATAAAGCAGTGTGAGCACAGATATATGCAGCACACTGAGCACAGATATGGAGCGTTTTTCAGGCAGAGAACGTATAATACTGGTGGTCACTGGTCAGCAAAACTCTGCACTGTACTCCTCCTATATAATACTGCTGGTCCTCAGTCCCCACAATAAAGCAGTGTGAGCACAGATATATGCAGCACACTGAGCACAGATATGGAGCGTTTTTCAGGTAGACAACGTATACTGGTGGTCACTGGTCAGCAAAACTCTGCACTGTACTCCTCCTATATAATACTGCTGGTCCCCAGTCCCCACGATAAAGCAGTGTGAGCACAGATATATGCAGCACACTGAGCACAGATATGGAGCGTTTTTCAGGCAGACAACGTATAATACTGGTGGTCACTGGTCAGCAAAACTCTGCACTGTACTCCTCCTATAATACTGCTGGTCCCCAGAATAAAGATATGCAGCCCCCTGAAACAAAGTGAGAGGACGCCAGCCACGTCCTCTCACTATCATTTCCAATGCACGAGTGAAAAATGGCAGCGACGCGCGGCTCCTTATATAGAATCTGAATCTCGTGAGAATCCGACAGCGGGATGATGACGTTCGGGCGCGCTCGGGTTAACCGAGCCATACGGGAGAATCCGAGTATGCCTCGGACTCGTGTAAAATGGGTGAAGTTCGGGGGGGTTCGGTTTCCGAGGAACCGAACCCGCTCATCTCTAATAAATACTAACATATCTCTTACCCTTATTAAACAACTGGTAATACCTAAAACCGGGTATTGCTCTTGTGTAAATAGGTATCCGGATGATAGATCTTTAGTGTCAATCAACTGACACTATGGTCGACATGGATAAAACAAATGTTTCAAGTGTATATGCGCAACAAACTTGATGAGCAGCAAAAAGTGTACAAAAGGATGTGAATCCCACACACCGATAAGGAAATACGTATGAACAAAGATAGTGCACACTCTATAGGCGCTCACCAATGACCAATTAGCCCCATGTGTACTAAACAATTAGGTTATAAGTACAAATACATTCACCCTTATTGGGATGTTAGTCCTCAAAGGTAAACCACGATTTTTCTGTTTAAATTCTTTTCCTTCACATATGAGACTCAGGTCCAATTGATTGGTCCTTTGGAAGACCTGAAACAATATATACCTCTATTCCCAATATATAGAGAATATTAAGAGGTACAAAGGATAGCAGACATAGTGTAAAATTGTTTAAAACCACGCAGGATTTATTTCCACAGATTACACTTACAGAAAAGTTAAAATATAACAGCATGTAAATATGACTCCATGGATCAAAACACGGATATATCACCCAGAGGGATCCGATGCCACAGATGTAGAACAGTGTGGGGTGCAAATAAGCTATCCGGAAAGCTTACAGCATACAGGATCAGAACTCCAGGCTGATGATGTATTCCGCAGGTACCAGGGTCAGAGTCCAGGATAGAATAAACGGGTCACGCTTGACGCGTATCGGACATAAAGTCCTTCCTCAGAAGAATACATCATCAGCCTGGAGTTCTGATCCTGTATGCTGTAAGCTTTCCGGATAGCTTATTTGCACCCCACACTGTTCTACATCTGTGGCATCGGATCCCTCTGGGTGATATATCCGTGTTTTGATCCATGGAGTCATATTTACATGCTGTTATATTTTAACTTTTCTGTAAGTGTAATCTGTGGAAATAAATCCTGCGTGGTTTTAAACAATTTTACACTATGTCTGCTATCCTTTGTACCTCTTAATATTCTCTATATATTGGGAATAGAGGTATATATTGTTTCAGGTCTTCCAAAGGACCAATCAATTGGACCTGAGTCTCATATGTGAAGGAAAAGAATTTAAACAGAAAAATCGTGGTTTACCTTTGAGGACTAACATCCCAATAAGGGTGAATGTATTTGTACTTATAACCTAATTGTTTAGTACACATGGGGCTAATTGGTCATTGGTGAGAGCCTATAGAGTGTGCACTATCTTTGTTCATACTATGGTCGACATGCATTAGGTGATAGGTAAAAAAGTTCACAGGTTCAAAATGTCAACATAACAATGGTCGACATACAAATGGTCGACACATTTTTATTTATTTATTATTTTATTGATTGATCCATGTAAACTACGACTGGGAGTAGTAACCTGTGGCAAATACAGTGAGACACCTTGCCCAAAGTGTGGCGAGCATCTACGTTTTTACTGATGGTGGTCACAGAACATGAAATATACAACATGTGGCCAAGAATCTACTCCCAAAAACATGTTTCGACATTCTGGTGTCGACCATAGTCATGTCAACCTTTTGTACCTGTCGACTTTGACCACTGTCGACCTTTTGTACATGTTGATCATCTGATGAGAGTGTAGCTCTTCTACACAAGATCCATGTAAATATATGTGCTCATGAATACAGATTGTATTGCTGATGCCAGGATAATTGCTGAATACGTATAAGGGTAAATTGTATGTAAAATAGAATTGTACAATTTTGGCAACTGTACACTCACCCAGGTAGGAGCATAAAGTTCAAGCGGTCTGCGCGATCTCTTTCAGCTTTGTACAGCTTGGTGCGCTCTTCCACTAAATGCTCTAAATTTTTTGAATAGAGTTGCAAACGCCGTATTAAGGTGTCCATGTAATTCTCATTTGTCTCATTATGAAAGTTGCTGAAAGCAAAAAATAAATATTAGCTGTTGTGAAAATAGGGACCATATATTCATGGAAGCTTAAATATGTCATAGGAAGCTTTTTTTAAAAAAAGTTTGCAATTGTTCTTAATGAAATATCTATCAATGGGGGTAATTCTGAGTTGATCGCAGCAGGAATTTTGTTAGCAGTTGGGCAAAACCATGTGCACTGCTGGGGAGGCAGATATAACATGTGCAGAGAGAGATAGATTTGGGTGGGTTATTTTGTTTCTGTGCAGGGTAAATACTGGCTGCTTTATTTTTACACTGCAATTTAGATTGCAGATTGAACACACCACACCCAAATCTAACTCTCTCTGCACATGTTATATCTGCTCCCCCTGCAGTGCACATGGTTTTGTCCAACTGCTAACAAAAATCCTGCTGCGATCAACTCAGAATTACCCCCAATGTAAGTATGAAAATGTATTTTCTAAAACCTTTGAACACATTCTACATGTGCCACAAAATTGGAATTATGGTAGACTTATAGTAGTCAACTCTGTTTCTCTGAAGTCCACAGTATCCACAGAATCTACCTTGGGTATTGGGTGGCGTTTGAGGAACGGGCAACAAACAGTCAAAAGCTTTCTGACTCCCAGGATGCATCGGGCCAACCCCCTATAACCCCAGCTCCTGGCTCAGGGAATTCAGTTGGTTCCAAAGCTCAAGGCAGGAGCAGTTTAATCGAGAGGGAGCCCTATTCATGCAAGAAGAACATACACACACTTCCATACCAGAGGAAAGGAAGAGGTTATTAAGTGCAAGAGTCAGAGCCGGCCTTAGGCATAGGCAAACTAGGCAATTGCCTAGGGCATTTGATATGCCTAGGGGCATCAGCAGCTTCTGCTGATTAAAATGATATGCGGCATGCCTATATTCTGTGTGTAGCATTTCATATGCAGATACAGCCACAGTCGCACAAAGTATATAGGCATGCCACATATCATTTTAATCAGCAGAAGCTGCTTGTGCATCCCAGCCACATAGCAATGCAAATAAGATGCATTTTCATTAAAAAAAGGTGCCAGATGTTAGCATTGAGGCAATATTTATGAGGACACATCTGTATCCAAGTAGAAGCAGAGGTCAAAGTGTTAGTGGCAGTGTGAGTGCTGTGTGCATGTGAGTGGGTTGGTTGTGCAGTAGTGTTCGGAATATGTGTAAGGAGCATTATGTGTGTCATGTAAAAATGCATTAAAGGGTACTGCTGTATGTGTGTCATTATGTGTATAGAGGCACTAATAATGTGCATCAAATGTGTAGGGGGCACTATGTGTGTCATTATGTGTATAAGGGCATTAATAATGTGCAGCTTATGTGTAAGGGACATTATGTGTAAAAGGGCATTAATAAAGGTTGTCATAATGTGTAAGGCGCATTATGTTTATAAGGACATTATTAATGAGTCTCATATGTGTAAGGGGCATTGCTGTGTGGAATTATGTGTATAAATGCATTACTAATGTGTGGCATTATGTGTATAAGGTGCTCTACTATGTGGCGTTGCCTATAGAAAGGGCACTACTGTGTCGTCTAATTTGAATAAAGAGCAATAGAGTGTGATGTAATGTTAATAAGGGGCTCTACTGTGAGGAGTAACGTATATAAGGTAAAGTGATACTACTGTGGGATGTAATATGAACTATGAACACTATCGCATGATCAAATGTGAATGAAGTTGCAATACTGTGTGGCGTAATTGGAATTGGGGTTACTATTGTGTGGCCATGCCCCTTGCCAACAAAAACACACCCCTTTTTGAGCTGTGCGCCATATGTGCAACTGTTCCTATTTAAAATATAGGGGGTACAAACACCAAAATAAGGACTGCTATGGGTGAGGGATGATGGTGCTGGGAAAGAGGTGCAAGGTCAGAGGCGGAACCAGCGGTGGTGCTAGGGGGCACCAGCCAAAATCTTGCCTAGGGCATCATATTGGTTAGGGCCGGCTCTGGCAAGAGTCTCAAATCAGGTGTGCAAGGGTGAAATCCCTGTGGATACAGTGTTATTCTGAGAAACAGAGTTATCTACAGTAAGTCTACCATAGCTACTGATTTCTCCTTCAAGGTCCACAGTAGTCCACAGGATCTACTTTGGGACATCCCAAAGCAGTAACTAAGGGAGGGGATGCTCCTGATTAGACAGGAGAATCCTTCACTCAAATGCAGCGTCCTGAGAGGCAAAGGTGTTAAAGGCGTAATGTCTAATGAATTTGTTGATGGATGACCATGTAGCTGCCTTACAGAGTTGTTCAGCTAAGGCGCCACGATGGCTGCCCAAGAAGGACCTACCTTACGAGTAGAGTGGGCAGAGACATCCGGGATAGGGAGATCAACTTGAGTGTATGCTTCTGAGATAGTCATCCACAGCCACCTTGGCAGTGTTTGCTTATTGGCAGGCCCAGTGCCGTTTCTAGCGGCAGGCGAGCCACGCAACTGCATGGGGCGCCCGCCGTGGCACTTTGCGCGTCCTTGACTTACCCTCCTCCCTCTTCCCGAGCACTCCTGTTCGGGGGGCAGAGTTTCGCGGAATGACGCGTTTGCGTCGTGACGTCACGACGCAATCGCGTCATTCAGCGAAACCCCACCCCCTGAGCAGGAGTACTCGGGAAGAGGGAGGAGGCGCAGACAAGCTGGAAGGAGGAGGCAGCCGGCGCGAGGGAGGTGAGACGGCCTGACCCGAAGAGCGGGAAGATCCTCTATATGTAAGCAGTCTCTCTCTCCGTGCCTGCCGCACTGTGTAAAATGGGGACACCTGCCTGCCGTAAAGTGTAAAATGGGGACACCTGCCTGCCATAATGTGTAAAATGGGGACACCTGCCTGCCGTACTGTGTAAAATGGGGACACCTGCCTGCCGCACTGTGTAAAATGGGGACACCTGCCTACCATAATGTGTAAAATGGGGACTCTTGCCTGCCGCACTGTGTAAAATGGGGACACCTGCCTGCCGTAATGTGTAAAATGGGGACACCTGCCTGCCATACTGTGTAAAATGGGGACACATGCCTGCCGCACAGTGTAAAATGGGGACACCTGCCTGCCGTAATGTGTAAAATGGGGACACCTGCCTGCCGTACTGTGTAAAATGGGGACACTTGCCTGCCGTACTGTTTAAAATGGGGACACTTGCCTGCCGTAATGTGTAAAATGGGGACACTTGCCTGCCGCACTGTGTAAAATGGGGACACGTGCCTACTGTAATGTGTAAAATGGGGTGTCTTGCCTGCCGTACTGTGTAAAATGGGGACACGTGCCTACTGTAATGTGTAAAATGGGGTGTCTTGCCTGCCGTACTGTGTAAAATGGGGACTCTTGTCTGCCGTACTGTGTAAAATGGGGGACTCTTGCCTGCCGTAATGTGTAAAATGGGGAGTCTTGCCTGCATGGGGAGTCTTGCCTGCGTAATGTGTAAAATGGGGACACATGCCTGCTGTAATGTGTAAAATAGGGACACTTGCCTGCCATACTGTGTAAAATGGTGACTTTTGATTTATTTATTTTTCCCTGTGGTGTCGTGATGATATCAGATGAGGCCAAGCCCACTTTAATGAGACCACTCCCATTTTAATGATGCCTTGCCCCCTTGCCGAAAGCACGCGCCGTAGGGCGCGTGCATGCTTTTTCTTTTTATAGCTATGGGGGTGGGGGCCATTTTCTTTTATGTAAATGGGGGGAGGCACATTTTGAAATCTCGCACTGGGAGCCAAATTGGCTAGAAACGGCCCTGGGCAGGCCCTCCTCTCTTGTGAAAGCTGTAGGGAATGAAGAGAGAGTCTGTCCTTCTGATGGCACTTGTACGATCGACGTTGGTCCTTAGAGCACAAACTACTTTCAATTACGCATTTTCCACAGAAAGGTCTAGTACCTGAAAAGCCAGACCTACTATTTTTTCATTAAGATGGAATTAGAAACCACCTTAGGAAGATATCCAGATTTAGCTCGAAGAACTGGATGAAATACCAGGAATGTAGGGAGACACGACAGTGCCTCTAAATCTGATACTCTTTTAGCTGAAGCAATTGCCAGAAGAAAAAGCACTTTAGCCGTCAACCATTTGAGATCCACATGATTTAGTGGTTCAAATGGGGCAACTTGAAGTGCCCTGAAAACTATTTCTAGATCCCAGGGAGCTGTAGGGGGAACAAAAGGAGGTTGAATGTGAAGCATTCCCGGGAAAAAAGTGCAAACATCCTGTAGGTTTACAATATTCTTTTGAAACCATACAATTAATGCTGATACTTGTACATTCAAGGAAGCTATGAGGAGACCCCTGTCCATTCCTGCTTGAAGAAAAGCTAGAATTCTTGAAACTCTGAAGGACCTAGGATCAAAAGTTTTGGTAGCGCAGCACTGAAAATACGCATGCCATATCGGGTAATAAATGTGAGCAGAGGATGGCTTCCTTGCTTTGAATGACCTCTTGTGAAAACCCTTTAGCTTTTAAGACGGATGTTTCAAGTGCCACGCCGCCAAAGTCAGTCGATCCAGGTGTTTGTAGAGACTGGGACCCTGAATCAGCAGATCTGGACGTTGAGGCAGTAGAAATGGAGTATCTGTGGACAGCCTCTGCATATCGGTGTACCAATTTCTTCTGGGCCACGCCAAAGCTATTAATATCATGGCGGCCATTTCCTGTTTGAATTTTCAAATCACTCTGGGCACCAGAGAGATTAGTGGAAACACGTATGCCAGACGAAAATTTCATCTCACTGCTAGAGCATCCTCGAAGATTGCCTTGGGATCCTTTGTTCTTGACCCATATGTGGGTACCTTGTTGTTGTGACGAGAGGCCATAAGATCCACCTCTGGCAGTTCCCACTTGTTTACCATTATCTGAAAGACTTCTGTGTGTAAGGCCCATTCGAATGTCGTTCCTGCTGAGAACGTTCACTTCCCAATTTAGTACTCCGGGTATGAAAACTGCTGACACGGTTGGATGATGAAGTTCTGCCCATCTTAATGTGCGGCTTACAGTACCTCCTTCATTGCTCTTCGACTTGGAGTGCCTACCTGGTGATTGAGGTATGCTACTGCTGTGGCATTGTCTAAGCGAATCTGAATCGGCTTGCCGGGAAGTATTTATTTTGTCTGGGTGAGTGCCATGTATATGGCCCCGGAGTTCTAGAATGTTGATTGACAGACAACTTTCTTCCTTGGTCCAGCGTCCCTGGAATGAGTACTGTTCTGTCACAGCTCCCCAGCTCTGAAGATTGGTGTCTTTCGTCAGAACCTCCCAATCTGAGATCCAAAAGGGTCGACCCTTGTCCAGATGGGATATCTGTAGCCACCAGGCTAATGATTGACTCGCTTCCTGAGGAAGACTTATTGTCTGAGTTTTTATAGTGTGATGCTGTCTGTTCCACTTGGAGAGAATAAGATGTTAAAGGGGTCTTGAATGGAACTGAGCATATTCTACCATGTCAAATGTCGAGACCATTGATCCCAGAACTCGCATTGCTACATGGATGGATACTCTCAGACTGTGTATCAATTCCTGAACCCTCATCTGTAATGTGGTTATTTTGTTTAGAGGTAGAAAAATTCTCTGAAGACTGGTATCCAATACAGGCCCCAGGTGCGTCATCCGTTGTGACGGGACTAAGGAGGACTTCACCCAATTTATGATCAAGCAGTGAGCCCTGTAGGCAGGCTACTGTCACTTGAAGATGGCATTACAGAGTTTCCTGACACTGAACCAGAATTAACAAGTTGTCTAGATATGGAAAAATCCTGATTCCCTGACGACGAAGATAAGCTGCCATTACCACCATGATCTTGGTAAATACTCTCGGAGCTGTTGCCAGACCAACCTGTAGCACCTGAAACTGGAAATGTTGCTAGAGGATAGCAAACCTGAGATAGCACTGATGGGAGGATGCTATAGGTACATGTAGGTAAGCATCCTGAATATCCAGGGACACCATAAAATCCCCCAGCTCCATTGCCAGCATAATGGACTGCAAGGTTTCCATATGAAATCGAGGCACCCAAATATACTTGTTCAGAGCCTTGAGATTGAGAATGGGTCGGTATGATCCATTTGCTTTCTAAACTAGAAACAGGTTGGAATAGAAACCTCATCCCCGCTGTGCTGTAGGCACTATTACCAATGACTGCAGTAATTTCTTGAAGGAATAAGCGTAACCGTGAGACACCGCTTCTTGCACCCAGGTATCTGTGGTGGGCTGTTGCCAATCCTGTGCAAAAAGCAGAAGTCGGCCTCCTACCCTGGGACCCCTGATAGCTTGTCTTAGCCTTAGATGCAGAAGGAAACTTCATTTTTTTGGAATCTGCTTCAGATACAAGGATGTTATCTAATTCTGTGCCAAACTGAATATTTCCAACAAAAGGCAAAGATTCTAGAACCTTCTTGGATTCTGAATCAGCCTTCATGCACGTAGCCAGACAGCTCTGCGAGCTGCTACTGAGGCGGCTAATGCTTGAGAAACAACTGTACCCATATCTAGGGCTGCTTCTTCCATAAAAGCAGCTGCCTGCTTTATATATGCAATATGGGATAACTGTTCTCTTATAGCTGTTGAAAGATCATCTTCCAAAGCTTCTGCCCAGCCTGCCACTGCTTTAGCCACCCAAGCTGTGACCATGGCTAGACTAGTCACTGCCCCTGTTAAGGACAAAACAGTCTTAAGAAAACCATTAATCTTTCTGTTAGTTACATAATTTAATGATGTTGAAAGTTTTTTGGGACTCTTACTGGGTGTAACCCATGCCTATCACATTATTTCCCTCAGCTGATCTGAGTTAGGAAATTCTGTTTTTACTGTATTTGGATGTTTAACCACTTAACTGACAAGTCACGCTAGCAATCAGTCACATAAAAAATGCGCTAATATACATTTGTAAAATGAGCACATTTTTCAACTACACAATACATATCAGTATTTACCTTATACTGTGGCAGCGTATTCAGTTGCAGTGATAAACACAGCAGTAAATGTACACAAACGCTCATTTGCATCAAGCACTTATTCAACTACTCAATACCGCCAAGGTAGGTAGGAACTCAGTGCTGTATCGCCTGCCTCAGGAGAGCGGGATACAGAGAGACTTAAACTCTGCTTCTGTATTCGACCATGACACTAATAAACGGCTGAGAGATACAGACGTGCAAGTGAACACTGCCGCACATGCGACTCTGACAGGAAATAAATGTTTAAGCATCGTAGAAGGAAGCGGAAGTATCGGTTCATGGCGGGAGACTCGGAGGAAACTGGTCAAGACCTGGTGGGAGGGACGCCCAGGGGAGCATCTTACTCCCCACTGCTAATATCAACGCCAGGGATCGCGGCCTCCACTGTTTCCCAGAACCTATGATCCCTGCAGCCTAGCGCTGGGTCACTCGAGGTGGCAGCCGCATCAGCGACTGTCCAGTAGTCTCCACCCGAGACAGTAAGACTGCGTTGCATGCGCTAAACAGAAAAAGACGTCTTGTCTTTTCCCCGTTATCTGGACGCAGGCTGGGATTGTCAGTATGGACTTGCTAGCACATCCAGCTGGCGCCCGCTGAAACAGCAGTGTACATTGAGGTAACAGTTGTTGTGACCCGGCGGAGAGTTGTTGGAGCGACTCTTTCTGTTATACCAGTGATTTTCAACCTTTTTTTACTCGCGGCACACCAAACAATAATTTAAAATTGCCAAGGCACACCATCAGTTCCCCACAGGAAAAAAAACCAAAAAACACACATTGGCCCTCACAGTAAAAAAAGAATCCACACATACATTGGCATACACAGGAAAAACAATTACATTGCTCCCCACATAAATCATGTTGCTCACACATAAATCAATCACATTTCTCCCCACTTGAATTATTCATATTGTTCCACCCATAAATCCATAAATCCTATTGCTGCCCACAGGAGAAATAACATAACAAATATTAGCTCCTTCCTGTCAGCTGTCCTCTTCCCTGTTCCTCAGTGGCGGGGGTTGTTCATAGTGGAGTGCTGCAAATACTGAGCAGCGGGTGGTCGGGCAGGTGTGGATGTGGGTGGGCAAGGAAAGCTGTGGATGCAGGCAGGAACTGGAAGATGTGTATACAGGCGGGTGGGCTGGCTGGGTGGTGAGACACGGCGGCCGTGACCTATGATATCACACTGCCGCGTCATCAAGGCATAGGTCACGGCTGGAGCATGACTGATCCTCTGAAGGTGCAGGAAGCTGCTCTGGCTCCGCGGCACACCTTGCAACTGGCCACGGCACACTGGTTGAAAAAGCCTGTATTATACATTTAAGATGCTTAGAAGGATCACTCAAAAAAAGAAAAAAAGACTATATAAAATAACAAATCTTATGGCTGCAAAAAAAAAAAGGATTTTAAATACCTACCGGTAAATCCTTTTCACGTAGTCCATAGAGGATACTGGGGTACCATTTAGTACCATGGGGTATAGACGGGTCCACTAGGAGCCATGGGTACTTTAAGAATTTGATAGTGTGGGCTGGCTCCTCCCTCTATGCCCCTCCTACCAGACTCAGTCTAGGAAACTGTGCCCGAGGAGACGGACATACTTTGAGAGAAGGATAGATAAGGATAGTGGAGAGATACCGAACCAGCACACACAAACAAGATGAAAGCCATGCTAACCAAACTTGAAATAGGAACAGCAACAGCTGAACCAAACAACAATACTTAACTAAGTACCGGTAGGTAATTAAAATCCTATTTTCTCTTATGTCCTAGAGGATACTCGGGTTCCATTTAGTACCATGGGGAAGTACCAAAGCTCCCAAACCAGGTGGGAGAGTGCTGAGGGTCCTGCAGAACTGATTGACCAAACTGAAGGTCCTCAGAGGCCAAAGCATCGAACTTGTATAACTTTGCAAACATGTTCGAACCTGACCAAGTAGCTGCTCGGCAGAGCTGTAAAGCCGAGACACCCTGGCCAGCCGCCCAGGAAGAACCCACTGACCTAGTCGAGGGGTCCTGAACAGATTTCGGAACCGGCAAGCCTGCTGTGGAATAAGCATGCTGGATAGTGAGCCTGATCCAGCGTGCATTTGACTGCTTAGAAGCAGGACACCCAATCTTATTGGGATCAGAGAACAAACAGCGAGTCGGATTTCCTGTGATGAGCTGTCCTCTTTACATACACCTTCAAAGCCCTCACAACATTCAAAGACTTTGAAGTAGCAGAGATATCCGTAACAGCCGGAACCACGATAGGTTGGTTGATCTGAAACGAGGATACCACCTTCGGAAGGAAATGCTGATGAGTCCTGGGTTCAGCTCTGTCTTCATGGACGATTAAATAGCGCCCAGTTCCGACACACATCTTGCAGAAGCCAAGGCCAACAGTGTGACGGTCTTCCACCTAAGATATTTTACATCTACCTCCTGTAAAGGTTCAAACCAGTCTGATTGGAGGAACCGCAGCACCAAATTGAGATCCCAAGGTGCCGTGGGAGGCACAAAGGAAGGCTGGATGTGCAGAACCCCTTTCAAGAACGTCTGGACCTCAGGAAGAGATGCCAATTATTTCTGAAAGAAAATGGACAAGGCTGAAATCTGGACTTTTATGGAGCCCAGACATAGGCCCACATCCACGCCCGACTGCAGAAAAAGCAGGAAACATTCCAGATGAAATTCCACCGCAGAATATTTTCTTCTCTCACACCAAGAGACGTATTTCTTCCAAATACGGTGGTAATGTTTAGACGTTACCCCCTTCCTGGCTTGGATCATAGTCGGGATGACCTTGTCAGGAATCCCTCTCCTGGATAGAATCAGCTGTTCAACCTCCATGACGTCAAACAAAGCCATGTCAAGTCTTGATAGACGAACGGCCCCTGTTGCAGGAGATCTTCGAGAAGAGGTAGAGGCCACGGATCTTCCAGTAGCATCTCCAGAAGGTCTGCGTACCAGGCCCTTCTTGGCCAATCTGGAGCAATGAGAATTGCTTAAACTTTTTCCCTTTTTATTCTTTTCAGGATTCTTGGGATCAGCGGAAGTGGAGGGAACACATACACCATCTGATAGACCCATGGAGTTGTCAGAGCATCCACCGCCACTGCCTGTGGGTCTCTCGACCTGGAACAATACCACTTGAGCTTCTTGTTGAGACAAGAGGCCATTATGTCAATTTGTGGAGATCCCCATTGATGTGTCAAGCACCTGAACACCTCCGGGTGAAGACCCCACTCCCCCGGGTGCAGGTCGTGCTGCTGAGGAAGTCTGCTTCCCAGTTGTCTACTCCCAGCTTGAAGACCGCTGACAATGCTACAGTGTGTTTTTCTACCCAGAGGAGAATTCTTGATACCTCTGATATTGCTGCTCTGCTCTCTGTTCCTCCCTGTCGGATTATGTATGTTACTGCCGTCACATTGTCCGACTGAACCTGAATGGGCCGATCTTGAAGAAGATATGAGGCCTGCAAAAGGGCGTTGTATACAGCCCTGAGTTCCAGAATATTGATTGGAAGGATGATTTCTTGACTTGACCATCTTCCTTGAAACTGCACCCCCTGGGTGACCACTCCCCAACCTCTGAGGCTTGCATCTGTGGTTAGCAAAATCCAATTTTGAATCCCAAACCTTCGGCCCTCGATTAGGTGGGAAGTCTGTAACCACCACAGAAGGGAGATCCTGGCCTTTGGCGACAGACGGATCCTCTGGTGCATGTGAAGATGCGATCCGGACCATTTGTCCAACAAATCCAGCTGGAAGGGCCTCGCATGAAACCTTCCGTACTGAAGTGCCTCATAAAAGGCCACCATTTTCCCAAGAAGGCGAATGCATAGATGCACCGATATCCGGGTTGGCTTCAGGACATCCCGACCCATTGACTGGATTACCAATGCCTTTTCCAGCGGAAGAAAAACTTTCTGCGACTCTGGGGTAAATTTACTAAGGTCCCGATTTTGACCGAGATGCCGTTTTTTCTTCAAAGTGTCATCTCGGTAATTTACTAAACTCAAATCACGGCAGAGATGAGGGCATTCGTATTTTTTTGGAAGTAGTTGTAAAAAAATACAAATGAATACACCATCGGTCAAAATACGCCAGCAAATTAGTAGAACTCGGAAATTTACTAAAAAGTGCAAATCTCCAAAGAGGAAAACACTGCCGTGAAAAATTACAAATCGCAAAAAAGTGCTAAAAAAAAGCAGACCTGCTTTTTATATTCGTGATTGCATAGGCATGCAGGGATCCATGAGATCCGTGCATGTCTATCAGTGGGAAGGAATGGGAAAGTGGTTTTTTTCCCAAAAAAAAATTGCGTGGGGTCCCCCCTCCTAAGCATAACCAGCCTCGGGCTCTTTGAGCCGATCCTGGTTGCAGAAATATGGGGAAAAAAATGACAGGGGTTCCCCCATATTTAAGCAACCAGCATCGGGCTCTGCGCCTGGTCCTGGTTCCAAAAATACGGGGGACAAAAAGAGTAGAGGTCCCCCGTATTTTTAAAACCAGCACCGGGCTCCACTAGCTGGACAGATAATGCCACAGCCGGGGGTCACTTTTATATAGTGCCCTGCGGCCGTGGCATCAAAAATCCAACTAGTCACCCCTGGCTGGGGTACCCTGGGGGAGTGGGGACCCCTTCAATCAAGGGGTCCCCCCCCCCAGCCACCCAAGGGCCAGGGGTGAAGCCCGAGGCTGTCCCCCCCATCCAATTGGCTGCGGATGGGGGGCTGATAGCCTTTGTTGTAAATGAAAAGATATTGTTTTTAGTAGCAGTACTACAAGTCCCAGCAAGCCTCCCCCGCATGCTGGTACTTGGAGAACCACAAGTACCAGCATGCGGCGGAAAAACGGGCCCGCTGGTACCTGTAGTACTATTACTAAAAAAATACCCAAATAAACACAAGACACACACACCTTGAAAGTAAAGATTTATTACATACATGCACACAAACATACATACATACTTACCTTATGTTCACACGCAGGTCGGTCCTCTTGTCCAGTAGAATCCATGGGGTACCTGTAGAAAAAATTATACTCACAAAATCCAGTGTAGATCGGTCCTCTTCAAATCCATTTGTAATCCAGGTACTTGATTAAAATAAAAAAACGGACACACGAGCCACGAACTGAAAGGGGCCCCATGTTTTCACATGGGACTCCTTTCCCCGAATGCCAGAAACCCACTCTGACTTCTGTCTAAGTGGGTTTCTTCAGCCAATCAGGGAGCGCCACGTTGTAGCACTCTCCTGATCGGCTGTGTGCTCCTGTACTGAGTGACAGGCGGCACACGGCAGTGTTACAATGTAGCGCCTATGCGCTCCATTGTAACCAATGGTGGGAACTTTCTGCCCTGCGGTTGACCTAAAGTGACGTCACCGCTGAGCAGAAAGTTCCCACCATTGGTTACAATGGAGCGCATAGGCGCTACATTGTAACACTGCCGTGTGCCGCCTGTCATTCAGGACAGGAGCACACAGCCGATCAGGAGAGTGCTACAACGTGGCGCTCCCTGATTGGCTGAAGAAACCCACTTAGACAGAAGTCAGAGTGGGTTTCTGGCATTCGGGGAAAGGAGTCCCATGTGAAAACATGGGGCCCCTTTCAGTTCGTGGCTCGTGTGTCCGTTTTTTTATTTTAATCAAGTACCTGGATTACAAATGGATTTGAAGAGGACCGATCTACACTGGATTTTGTGAGTATAATTTTTTCTACAGGTACCCCATGGATTCTACTGGACAAGAGGACCGACCTGCGTGTGAACATAAGGTAAGTATGTATGTATGTTTGTGTGCATGTATGTAATAAATCTTTACTTTCAAGGTGTGTGTGTCTTGTGTTTATTTGGGTATTTTTTTAGTAATAGTACTACAGGTACCAGCGGGCCCGTTTTTCCGCCGCATGCTGGTACTTGTGGTTCTCCAAGTACCAGCATGCGGGGGAGGCTTACTGGGACTTGTAGTACTGCTACTAAAAACAATATCTTTTCATTTACAACAAAGGCTATCAGCCCCCCATCCGCAGCCCATTGGATGGGGGGGGACAGCCTCGGGCTTCACCCCTGGCCCTTAGGTGGCTGGGGGGGGGGACCCCTTGATTGAAGGGGTCCCCACTCCCCCAGGGTACCCCGGCCAGGGGTGACTAGTTGGATTTTTGATGCCACGGCCGCAGGGCACTATATAAAAGTGACCCCCGGCTGTGGCATTATCTGTCCAGCTAGTGGAGCCCGGTGCTGGTTTTAAAAATACGGGGGACCCCTACTCTTTTTGTCCCCCGTATTTTTGGAACCAGGACCAGGCGCAGAGCCCGATGCTGGTTGCTTAAATATGGGGGAACCCCTGTCATTTTTCCCCCCATATTTCTGCAACCAGGATCGGCTCAAAGAGCCCGAGGCTGGTTATGCTTAGGAGGGGGGACCCCACGCAATTTTTTTTTTAATTTTACACTGTTTAATTTAAAAAAAAAAAAAAAAAATGAACCCCAGCACGGATCACATAGATCCGGCCGAGATTCATTTTTAAAAAGTCGGCAGTGTTTTGCTAATCACTGCCGTAAAAATAGAAAAAAAAACACGAATGACATCGACATCGGAACAAAAGAAAAACCCGAATACGACAGCTTAGTAAATTAGTCGTAATCAATTCAAAAAGTTGCAGTTTTACACTTTCAATGTCATTCGTGATTGAACTTTGACCTTTTTCCGAAAATTACGAATGTTAGTAAATTTACCCCTCTGTGTCCAGTATCATTCCCGGAAATGGGAGCCTCCAAGTTGCCTCTAAATGAGATTTCGGAAGATTCAGGGCCAAATATAATAAAGTGAGAGTTTCAGAAAGTGAGACATTTGGTAAGGTTTTTCAGGTTTTTTTTTAAAGTGGCAATTATTTACACTGCAAAACCAGGTTGATCTTGCTATGTAAATGATTGCCATTTAAAAAAATACTGAAAAACCTTACCAAATCTCTCACTTTTTAAAACTCTCACTCTATTACATTTGGCCCTTAGAATCCACCCGTGATCCAGGAGTAGTCTGGTTGTGAGACCGATGCTGTCCAACAACCTTTTCGTGGACGGTGCTTTTATCAGAAGATTGTCCGGGTATGGAATAATGTTCACTCCCTGCTGCTTGCGAAGGAGAAACATCATCTCTGCCATCACCTTGGTGAACACCCTCGGTGCTGTGGAGAGACCAAATGGCAGGGCCTGGAACTGGTAGTGACAGTCCTGTAGTGCAAAGCATAGATAAGCTTGGTGAGGTGGCCAGATCGGAATGTGAAGGTACACATCCTTAATATCCAGAGACACGAGGAATTCCCCCTCCTCCAGACCTGAGATCACCACTCTCAGAGACTCCATCTTGAATTTAAACATTCGTAAGTACGGTTTCAACGATTTTAGATTCAAAATCGGTCTCACCGAACCGTCCGGTTTCGGTACCACAAACAAGTTGGAAGAGTACCCCTTGTTACGCAGATGAGGTGGAACTGGAGCAATGACCTGAGTCTGTACCAGTTTTTGAATGGCATCCTGTAAGGTTGTACTTGCCTCTTGTGAAGCTGGTAAGCCTAATTTGAAGAATCTGTGACCCAGGGATCCTGGCATGATGTTGTCCAGATTTGACTGAAATTATTTAGTCGGGCTCCCACCTGCCTGTCTTCCAGGCCACGCAGTCCATCGTCATGCAGAAGGCTTTGAGGAAGCAGAACTGGAGCTCAGTTCCTGAGAACCGGCAGCTGATGGTTTGCGTGGTTTACCTCTAGCGCCTCTGGTGGCAGTAGAAGATCCTCTGACTTTGCCATTAACCTTGGCCGTCCAAAAGGACTGTAGGGTAGGTCCTGAGTAGGTCTTCCTGGTTAGGGGAGCTGCAGAAGGAAGATATGTGGACTTACCCGCAGTAGCTTTGGAGATCCATTTATCCAGTTCATCTCCAAATAAGGCCTCTCCTGTGAAGGGTAGGCCTTCCACGCCTTTCCTGGAGTCCGCGTCCGCAGTCCACTGGCATAACCACAAATCCCTGCGCGCTGACACTGCCATAGCAGTGGTGCGTGCATTAAGCAAACCTATTTCTTTTATGGCTTCCACCATAAAGTTCGCAGAGTCCTGTATACTGTATGCTGCAGGAGTAATACAATCTACCCCCTAAATAAGGAATCCAACCCTTCAATAAGATTACCCGACCATTTTGCAATGGCTTTAGTAATCTACACACATGCTATAGTGGGTCTCTGAGCCACCCCAGCCGCTGTGTTCAATGGTTTGAGTGTAGTCTCAATCTTACGATGAGCAGCGTCCTTTAGGGAGGCTGCACCAGGGACGGGTAACACAATCTTCTGTGACAACCTGGACACAGATGCATCCACTATCGGTGGACTTTCCCATTTTTCCTATCCTCAGGAGTAAAAGGAAAAGATGAGAGTAACCTTTTAGGGATTTAAAATTTCTTATCAGGATTTACCCACGGTTCTTCAAACAGGGTATTCAATTCCTTTGACACAGGAAAAGTGAAGATTCCTGACACTCCTCTGTCAACTTATCAGAAATTTGTAGCACATCTCTGTTAGCCTCTATAAGAGCCTGTATTCCCTGTGACAGAGCAGATTCCCCCCCCCTTCTGAATCCACCTCCCCCTCCTCCATGTCTGACCCCTCAGCGTCAGTGTCAGACTGCAGGATATGGGCCAGAGATCGTTTTTGTGGACAAATGGTGAGGGACTGAGACGCTTGTTTGGGGACTGAGTTTCTGTCATCCACAGACTGTCTTAAGTATTGCGTATCTTTCTCATTGCGGGACAATTTATTAGAAATATTGGAAATCATTCCTGTAATGTAATCCATCCACACTGGTTCAGCCCCGCTAGCCTGAGAAGGTGCACTACACCGAGTACATAGTTATGAACTCCATGGGGAAGAGGAACACTCTGCTGTACATGAAACACACTCTTTGCCTGACATAATGTAAATGTGACAGCACACACACACACACACAGGACAGGTTAAAAGCACAATTAACCCACAAAGAGCCCTTCCAGTGAGACACAGAGTATTTTGAAGCAAGCCCACAGCACCCTTATCGCTAATGCCAAGCTTAGCTGGGTCGTAGACTAAGTTCCCAGATTGGGGACTTAGTACCCTAATGTCGCCCCCACCCAACCCCCCTTCTTGCTGCTATGACACCCTGGTACCGCAGAGGTAATCTGGAGGCACACCGGGGGAACTACGCGTCCCTGTCAGCCAGCATCTGTGTCCACTGCAGAGGGAAAATGGCGCTGGTGAGCTGCTGGAGCCTCTCATAGTGAAGCCCCGCCACTTTAATGGTGCGCGGTCTTCCCGCTTTTTTATACTGGCTGAGGAAATTTTTGTGTTTAAAATGGAGTAGAACCGTTTTAAGGCTGTGTTTGCACAAGGTCTAGTGAAGCTTTTCAGTCGCAGTGCTGGACGCAGTGATTGACATGAAGTGGGTGTTTCTGGGTGTCAACTGACCGTTTTCAGGGAGTGTTCGAAAAAACGCAGGCATGCCAGGAAAAATGCAGGCGTGGCTGGGTGAACGCAGGGCGTGTTTGTGACGTCAAATCCGGAACTGAACAGTCTGAAGTGATCGCAAGCGCTGAGTAGGTCTAGAGCTACTCTGAATCTGCACACTTTTTTCGTAGTCGCTCTGCGATCCTTTCGGTCGCACTTCTGCTAAGCTAAAATACACTCCCAGTGGGAGGTGGCATAGCGTTTGCACGGCTGCTAAAAACTGCTAGCGAGCGATCAACTCGGAATGACCCCCTGTGTACAGTGTACTGAGATGCAGTTGTGTACTGTGTGTGGAGACGTAATCCACCCCAGTTAGGAGCCATGCGTCTCCATATCCTCGTGCCACTATAATGGCTGGCGACCCGCTAGCCGGGATGCCGGCTTAGTACTCACCACTCTTCTTCACTTTCTTCTGGCTCTGTTAGGGGTGGCCGCGTGCTGCGGGAATGTTCGCTCGCCGTAGTGGGCTTGCGAATAGTTCCCTCAGGAGCTAGTGTCCTGTCAGCGGGGAACGGGACCATTAACCCTGGGAGAGGTTGGGTTGTTCCCCCCCTAAGTACCACGAAGCAGGCAGGCTGGTGCCAACCAGTCCTGCCTGAAAATAACAAACAGAAAAATAAATGCAGAAAACTCTTCAGGAGCTTCCATAAGCGTGACCGACCCCATGGTACTAAATGGAACCTAAGTATCCTCTAAGACATAAGAGAAATTAGCAGCCTAACTGTTCACAGTGGTCCAGCTCATGCCGCACCAAACAAAAAACTGAATTCCCTAAACCAGGAGGGGGGTTTATAGTAGGGTGGCCCGATGCATCCTGTAAGAAGTGTGTGTATGATCTTCTCGCCTGAATAGGGCTCCCTCTCGATTAAACTGCTCCTGCCTTGAGCTTTGAAACCAACTGAGTTCCCTGAACCAGTAGTCGGGGTTATAGGGGGCTTGCCCCGATGCATCCTGGGAGTCAGAAAGCTTATGACGGTTTCGTACCCGTTCCTCAGACGCCACCCAATACCCAACGTAGATCCTGTGGACTACTGTGGGCCCTGAAGGATAAAGAGAGACCTAAAGATCTTAGACTAAGGTCTATAGTATCACATACCAACAAGGCTAATAGTTACTGGACACCTATAGTTTATCTGTAGACAGTGATGTAACAGGGCAGCAGTGCGGTCAGTGCCGGCTCCACCCCCCGAGCACATGACATGACGTTGCACAAAGAGGGCAGGACTACCAGCACTAGGAAGTGCAGCACTGCCTGGAGTTTCCTGAGGACACTCAGTGCGGCTTTACAGACTGCAGGGTCCAAAGGATGCTCTGGGCTACAGGGTACCATTCCAAGCAACCTGCTAGCTAGAAGCAATCTCCATGGGGCAGAGATGATGCTGCCCCTGGGCCCTGTGCGACGGCACCACTCGCACACCCCTAGATGCGGCCCTGTCTGTATAGAGTGAGAAATAAACCTTTGTCATCTGATTTGCCTGATTTAGACTAAAATTCTGAATATGTTGAGTTCTACCAACCATTTGTGATATAGGGGGTCATTAAAATCTGATCGCTGGGCTGCTAATTTTGTTGACCTGCGTTCAGATAGTCACCGCCTCCAGGGGGGTGTATATTCACAGTGCAAGTGTGCGATCCTATGTGTACGCTGAGCTGCTAAAATCCCCTTTGTGCAGTGTGTGCGCAGTCCAGGACTTACTCCTACAGTGCGAACATATCAGGCTGATCGGAGCCGGAGCTGACGTCAGATAACCTCCTTGGAAACACTTGGGCACGCCTGCTTTTTCCCGGACACACCCAGTAAACGGTCAGTTACCACCCACAAATGGCTTCCTCCAATCAATCACCTTGCGAACGCCTGTGTGAATGGATTTTTTTGCACCATCCTTCCTGTCGCTGACCAGCGATGCCCTTTTTGCTGTCCGACGAGCGTTTGCATTGCAGTGCATATGCATGCGCAGTTAGTACCTGACCCACGCTGAGCGAAAACGCACAGCAGCAATCAGATCTGAATGACCCCCATAGAGTACAGTTTAAACCCATTCAAACATCATCAGATGAAAATACAGTTGTCTAGTGATGGCTGTCACCATGTGTGTGCAGTTATAAGCAAACCACTGCAATACAGCACCAAGGCATCTGACTTTTGGACAATCTGAATATGTGCATCTACTTTCAAATGCAACAAAAAGACATGCAAAAATTGCAGTGTCTGAGGAGATTCTACCAAAGAAGCTTTAGCTTTTATGTCTGCTTATTTGTTATTTTTGTTTTTTAACCTATCCACTAGAAAGGGTCTAGTTAATATGTCCCAACATGATCTTTTAAAGCATCATGACTGATTCAACTTTAAATTTAGATCTTACAAAAGTCAAATGCATACTCTCCAACATTTTACACATAAAAATCGGTACAAATTAGTAAAGGGGTCATGGCCACGTGTAAAAACGCCCCTTTTACCTATACTTTCAATGGAACGTTGGAGAGCCAAAAATCGGTACAGACCATAAAAAAAAGGTAATGTACATATTAAAAAGTTGGAGGGTATGCAAATGCAATTCTATTTACTTGAAATCTGATCATTCTAATTGTGGCTCTTTCTAAATTATAGCCAATTGTAATAATGTAGATTAGCAAAATGGGTGAGATTCAAATGATACATCACGCCCATTTTCCTTTCTAAAATGATCTCCGTTATCACGCATATTGCGCCCAATGTAATCAGGTTTAGCTGTGTAAAGGGTTGGGTGCCTCGCTCCTCCAGGGGTAGCGAGCTGAAATAATGATACAACGTCCCTGAGGGCAGAAACAGAACGGGTGTGGAAAAGGGGTGAAAAGAATTGAATCCCGCCCAATGTGTCTATTTATTGTTCTGTGTTCTAGTTTAAGGTAATTTCAGTACTTCAGTATTATTTATGACATAATTCATGAAGGTATGATATTAAACCTAAAGTACTATATTATTTATAACTATTCTAGGTTTCCCAAAATGGGGCCTAATTCAGACCTGATCGCTGTGCTGCTAATTTTGCTGTCCTGCGATCAGATAATCGCCGCCCAAAGGGAGTGTAAATTCTCCCGTGCAAGTGTGCGATCACATGTGTACGCAGTGCGAAAATGTCCCTCAGTCAGCAGACAGCTGCAAATCCGTTCACACCTCACTCACCATCAAATGATTTTTCCCACTGTGTGCAGTCTGTGCGCAGCCCAGGACTTACTCCTACAGTGCAAAAAGAACAGGCTGATCGGGGCCGGAGCTGACGTCATACACCCTCCCAGAAAACAACACTCCCAGAAAACGGTCAGTTACCACCCACAAATGCCCTCTTCATGTCAATCAGCATGCAAATGCCTATGCGATCAAAATTTTCGCACCAGCTTGTCGCAGTTTGGTGATGCCTGCTGTTTGGCGACGCACGTGTGCATTGCGGTACATATGCACGCGCAATCAATCCATAATTACCCGCTGTGCGAAAATGCACAACAACGATCAGGTCTGAATCAGGTCCATGGTCCTCAACAGTGAAGGTTTTAAGAATAACCAAGCTTGGGCACAGGTGACATAAATTAGTACTTCAATTTGATTTAACCATCTGTGCTTAGCTGTGGATATCCTTAAAACTTGGACAATTAGAGTGCCTCGAGGGCCGTGTTTGGGAAGCTCTGCCCTAGGTGTAAATATACTATAGTGTGGGGTTACAAAATTTCAGATGTTGCCTATAGCAACATGATTTTAGCTATTATATTCTACAAGATGCTGGATAAATGATAAGTAGAATCTTATTGGTTGCTATGAGCAACATCTCAACTTTTGTAAACCTGCACTTTAGTAGATATACCCCTAGTAATATTGTTTCATTTTTTGTGCATTCCTTAACATGATTCAGAATTATAAAAGATTGTGTGGTAAAATAATTTGTAATCCAAAGAGCATTTCCACCTCTTCTAACAGCTCCAGATGTTGTACTAATTTATAGTAAATGTTAAATGCAAAGGTGGCAGCAATTGGGTGAAATACATTACAATTAAGAATAGGCACACTATATATGGGGGATATCCAATTAGCTCCGGTAATTTACCGGTGCTAATTGTTCTGCCGGGGGCTATCTAATTAGCCCTGATAAACCGGCACGAGACGCGGTTTATCAGGGATTTTGTTTCACCTGCCACAGGCAGGCAAAACCAAATCCCTGGAAACAGCCTATTTTCATGCGAAAAATGAGATTTTACTTACCGATAAATCTATTTCTCATAGTCCGTAGTGGATGCTGGGGACTCCGTCAGGACCATGGGGAATAGCGGCTCCGCAGGAGACAGGGCACAAAAGCAAGCTTTTAGGATCACATGGTGTGTACTGGCTCCTCCCCCTATGACCCTCCTCCAAGCCTCAGTTAGGTACTGTGCCCGGACGAGCGTACACAATAAGGAAGGATCTTGAATCCCGGGTAAGACTCATACCAGCCACACCAATCACACCGTACAACTTGTGATTTGAACCCAGTTAACAGTATGATAACAATGAAGTAGCCTCTAAAAAAGATGGCTCACAACAATAATAACCCGATTTTTTTTTTTTTTTGTAACAATAACTATGTACAAGTAATGCAGACAATCCGCACTTGGGATGGGCGCCCAGCATCCACTACGGACTATGAGAAATAGATTTATCGGTAAGTAAAATCTCATTTTCTCTAACGTCCTAGTGGATGCTGGGGACTCCGTCAGGACCATGGGGATTATACCAAAGCTCCCAAACGGGCGGGAGAGTGCGGATGACTCTGCAGCACCGAATGAGAGAACTCCAGGTCCTCCTCAGCCAGGGAATCAAATTTGTAGAATTTAGCAAACGTGTTTGCCCCTGACCAAGTAGCTGCTCGGCAAAGTTGTAAAGCCGAGACCCCTCGGGCAGCCGCCCAAGATGAGCCCACCTTCCTTGTGGAATGGGCATTTACAGATTTTGGCTGTGGCAGGCCTGCCACAGAATGTGCAAGCTGAATTGTACTACAAATCCAACGAGCAATAGTCTGCTTAGAAGCAGGAGCACCCAGCTTTTTGGGTGCCTACAATATAAACAGCAAGTCAGACTTTCTGACTCCAGCCGTCCTGGAATTATATATATATATATATTCAGGGCCCTGACAACGTCTAGCAACTTGGAGTCCTCCAAGTCCCTAGTAGCCGCAGGCACCACAATAGGTTGTTTCAGGTGAAACGCTGACACCACCTTAGGAAGAAACTGGGGACGAGTCCGCAGTTCTGCCCTGTCCGAATGGAAAATCAAATATGGGCTTTTGTAAGACAAAGCCGCCAATTTTGACAATCGCCTGGCCGAGGCCAGGGCCAACAGCATGGTCACTTTCCATGTGAGATATTTCAAATCCACAGATTTGAGTGGTTCAAACCAATATGATTTGAGGAATCCCAACACTACGTTGAGATCCCACGGTGCCACTGGAGGCACACAAGGGCTGTATATGCAATACTCCCTTGACAAACGTCTGGACTTCAGGAACTGAAGCCAATTCTTTTTGGAAGAAAATCTATAGGGCCGAAACTTGAACCTTAATGGACCCCAATTTGAGGCTCATAGACACTCCTGTTTGCAGGAAGTGCAGAAATCGACCTAGTTGAAATTTTTTCGTGGGGCCTTCCTGGCCTCACCCACGCAACATATTTTTACCACATGTGGTGATAACGTTGTGCGGTCACCTCCTTCCTGGCTTTGACCAGGGTAGGTATGACCTCTTCCGGAATGCCTTTTCCCTTAGGATCCGGCGTTCAAACCGCCATGCCGTCAAACGCAGTCGCGGTAAGTCTTGGAACAGACAAGGTCCCTGCTGGAGCAGGTCCTTTCTTAAAGGCCGATGCCACGGTTCCTCTTGGAACAGACATGGTACTTGCTGAAAGCAAATCCCTTCTTAGCTCCCGAGGCCATTAGTCCTCTGTGAGCATCTCTTGAAGTTCCGGTTACCAAGTCCCTCTTGGCCAATCCGGAGCCACGAGTATAGTTCTTACTCCTCTATGTCTTATAATTCTCAATACCTTGGTTATGAGAAGCAGAGAAGGGAACACATACACCGACTGTTACACCCACGGTGTTACCAGGACGTCCACAGCTATCGCCTGAAGGTCTCGTGACCTGGCGCAATACCTGTCCCATTTTTTTGTTCGGGCGGGACGCCATCATGTCCACCTTTGGTCTTTCCCAACGGTTCACAATCATGCGGAAAACTTCCCGATGAAGTTCCCACTCTCCCGGGTGGAGGTCGTGCCTGCTGAGGAAGTCTGCTTCCCAGTCGTCCACTCCCGGAATGAACACTGCTGACAGTGCTATCACATGATTTTCCGCCTAGCGAAAAATCCTTGCAGTTTTGCCACTGCCCTCCTGCTTCTTGTGCCGCCCTTTCTGTTTACGTGGGCGACTGCCGTGATGTTATCCCACTGGATCAATACCGGCTGACCTTGAAGCAGAGGTCTTGCTAAGCTTAGAGCATTATAAATTTGCTCTTAGCTCCAGTATATTTATGTGGAGAGAATTCTCCAGACTTGATCACACTCCTTGTGTGACTGCTCCCCAGCCTCTCAGGCTGGCCTCCGTGGTCACGAGCATCCAATCCTGAATGCCGAATCTGCGGCCCTCTAGAAGATGAGCACTCTGTAATCACCACAGGAGAGACACCCTTGTCCTTGGATATAGGGTTATCCGCTGATGCATCTGAAGATGCGATCCGGACCATTTGTCCAGCAGATCCCACTGAAGAGTTCTTGCGTGAAATCTGCCGAATGGAAGCGCTTCGTAATAAGCCACCATTTTTACCAGGACTCTTGTGCAATGATGCACTGACACTTTTCCTGGTTTTAGGAGGATCCCGATTAGCTCGGATAACTCCCTGGCTTTCTCCTCTGGGAGAAACACCTTTTTCTGGACTGTGTCCAGAATCATCCCTAGGACCAGCAGACGTGTCGTCGGAACAACTGCGGTTTTGGAATATTTAGAATCCACCCGTGCTGTCGTAGAACTACTTGAGATAGTGCTACTCCGACCTCCAACTGTTCTCTTGACCTTGTTCTTATCAGGAGGTCGTCCATTTTCTTTGAAGACGAATCCTCCTTTCGGTCATTACCTTGGTAAGGACCCGGGGTGCCTTGGACAATCCAACGGCATCGTCTTGAAACTGATAGTGACAGTTCTGTACCACGAACCTGAGGTACCCTTGGTGAGAAAAGGCAAATTTTGGGACATGGAGGTAAGCATCCCTGATGTCCCGGGACACCATATAGTCCCCTTGTTCTTTGCTATCACTGCTCTGAGTGACTCCATCTGGATTTGAACCCTTGTAAGTGTTCAAATTTTTCAGATTTAGAATAGGTCTCACCTAGCCTTCAGTACCACCATATAGTGTGGAGTAATACCCCTTTCCTTGTTGTCGGAGGGGTAAATTTATTATCACCTGCTGGGAATACAGCTTGTGAATTGTTTTCAATACTGCCTCCCTGTCGGAGGGAGACATTGGTACAGCAGACTACAGGAACCTGCGAGGGGGGAAACCTCTCGACATTCCAATCTGTACCCCTTGGATACTACTTGTAGGATCCAGGGGTCCTGTACGGTCCCAGCGTCATGCTGAGAACTTGGTAGAAGCGGTGGAGGGCTTCTGTTCCTGGGAATGGGCTGCCTGCTGCAGTCTTCTTCCCTTTCCTCTATCCCTGGGCAGATATGACTCTTATAGAGACGAAAGGACTGAGGCTGAAAAGACGGTGTCTTTTTCTGCAGAGATGTGACTTAGGGTAAAAAACTGTGGATTTTCCAGCAGTTGCCCTGGCCACCAGGTCCCATGGACCGACCCCAAATAACTCCTCCCCTTTATACGGCAATACATCTTTGTGCCGTTTGGAATCTGCATCACCTGACCACTGTCGTGTCCATAAACATCTTCTTGCAGATATGGACATCGCATTTACTCTTGATGCCAGAGTGCAAATATCCCTCTGCGCATCTCGCATATATAGAAATGCATCCTTTAAATGCTCTATAGTCAATAAAATACTGTCCCTGTCAAAGGTATCAATATTTTTAGTCAGGGAATCCGACCAAGCCACCTCAGCTCTGCACATCCAGGCTGAGGCGATCGCTGGTCGCAGTATAACACCAGCATGTGTGTGTATACTTTTTAGGATATTTTTCAGCCTCCTATCAGCTGGCTCCTTAAGTACGGCCCTATCCGTAGATGGTACCGCCACTTGTTCTGATAAGCGTGTGAGCGCCTTATCCACCCTGAGGGGTGTTTCCCACCGCGCCTTAACTTCTGGCGGGAAAGGGTATACCGCCAATAATTTTCTATCGGGGGAAACCCACGCATCATCACACACTTCATTTAATTTATCTGATTCAGGAAAAACTACAGGTAGTTTTTTCACCTCACACATAATACCCTTTTTTGTGGTACTTGGAGTATTAGAAATATGTAACACCTCCTTCATTGCCCTTAACGTGTGGCCCTAAAAGAAAATACGTTTGTTTCTTCACCGTCGACACTGAAATCAGTGTCCGTGTCTGGGTCTGTGTCGACCGACTGAGGTAAATGGGCATTTTACAGCCCCTGACGGTGTTTGAGACGCCTGGACAGATACTAATTTGTTCGCCGGCCCTCTCATGTCGTCAACCGGCTTGCAGCGTGTTGACATTGTCACGTAATTTCCATAAATAAGCCATCCATTCCGGTGTCGACTCCCTAGAGAGTGACATCACCATTACAGGCAATTTGCTCCGCCTCCTCACCAATATTTTCCTCATACATGTCGACACACACGTACCGACATACAGCACACACATAGGGAATGCTCTGATAGAGGACAGGACCCACTAGCCCTTTGGGGAGACAGAGGGAGAGTTTGCCAGCACACACCAAAACGCTATAATTATCCAGGGACAACCTTTATATAAGTGTTCCTCCCTTATAGCATTTTAATATATATACATATCGCCAAATCAGTGCCCCCCCTCTCTGTTTTAACCCTGTTTCTGTAGTGCAGTGCAGGGGAGAGCATGGGAGCCTTCCCACCAGCCTTTCTGTGAGGGAAAATGGCGCTGTGTGCTGAGGAGAATAGGCCCCGCCCCCTTTTCGGCGGGCTTCTTCTCCGGAGTTTTAGATATCTGGCAGGGGTTAAATACATCCATATAGCCTCAAGGGCTATATGTGATGTATTTTTCGCCATACAGGTATTATACATTGCTGCCCAGGGCGCCCCCCCCCAGCGCCCTGCACCCTCCGTGACCGCTGTGTGAAGTGTGCTGACAACAATGGCGCACAGCTGCAGTGCTGTGCGCTACCTGATGAAGACTGAGAGTCTTCTGCCGCCTGGTTCCGGACCTCTTCATCTTCAGCGTCTGCAAGGGGGGTCGGCGGCGCGGCTGCGGGACGAACCCCAGGGCGAGCCCTGTGTTCCGACTCCCTCTGGAGCTATGTCCAGTAGCCTAAGAATCCAATCCATCCTGCACGCAGGTGAGTTGAAAATCTCTCCCCTAAGTCCCTCGATGCAGTGAGCCTGTTGCCAGCAGGACTCACTGAAAATAAAGAACCTAAAAACTTTTTCTAAGTAACTCTTTAAGAGAGCCACCTAGATTGCACCCTTCTCGGCCGGGCACAAAAACCTAACTGAGGCTTGGAGGAGGGTCATAGGGGGAGGAGCCAGTACACACCATGTGATCCTAAAAGCTTGCTTTTGTGCCCTGTCTCCTGCGGAGCCGCTATTCCCCATGGTCCTGACGGAGTCCCCAGCATCCACTAGGACGTTAGAGAAACGGTGCTATTTCTACCGAAAACACACAGGTTTTCGGAAGAAAGGGGATTTTTTATTACAGACGATCAATAAGGAATCAATTGTTAAAAATAAAAATCTGTAAAACATCGTAAAAAAACGCGAAAAACATATGTTTTTCACACCCAATGTTTTACCGGGGCTATTTGGATATCCCCCTAAGCTCCTTCTATGAGACCAGGGGCTAATTGGCCATAGGGCTCATCAGGAAGATTCCCGGTAGGCCGACGTGTCTGTGGGGCCTGTTTTGTGTGTTTCATGTGGCCCCACCCCCAACATGACAGGCAGCCCACCGCACTCAGTACACTGCATTGTCACCATTCATTGTCATTCCATCTCTGCAGTACAGCAACTCTGCCATCCAGTGACGCTGCCCTGGCTACATGGTATATTATACCTCTTGTGCTACCCATGTCGGGCCACTTCTACAAAATTTTACAAGGACACTTTTAGTTCCCAATCCGACCCTGGTCTCAGACCCAATTGCTGCAAAAAACGCAAGGAAGGATGCAATTGTGTACAATCAGGCCCTATGAGGAGGGATCACGCCCCCTCCAACAGACCCCACCCCCTCATCAGACCGCACCCACAATAGGGCTGCTTCAAGAAATTTCCCAGGCTGGTTTTCCATCCCAATCCGCCCCTGTATGAGGCCATCGCTGACGTCACGTTTTCTAGATCCAGAAGTGTGAGGAACGGTACCTAAAGATTTTTGCCAAGGTGCTTTCAATTTTCTTGAAGTCCGGCCTCTTCTCAGGATCCTCCTCCCAGCAATTCTTTACCAGAACATACACCTGGAAAATATACCATTGTGATGCAAAGTGAGATGCAGTAGGCTTTTGTTTGAACACGTATTTTGTGATCGGCAGCTGAGCTACCACCATTGGTTTTACCTATGACATGAACTATAAATAATTTGATATTGTTTAAGACCACCAACCCATGGCAACCCTGCAAATGAACTGCAGAACTCCAGGGTAGCACAGCACCCAGTTTGGGAACCACGGCATAAGGGTTTTATTGTGGGTCTGGTGCTTCCTGATATTTTTTTTAAAGGGACATTTAAATCACCGTCAGTGTGGATTGTGTCACAAATGGGGTTTTGTCACACATACAGTATTATGCTGTGTATTATTTGACTGAGTTGATTTAATGTGAGTCACAATACATTACTGTAGGTTAAAAATAACTAGAAGTCACTTTTGGGATCAGAGAACAAATTCCTCTCTACCGATCATTCCATTTAGCAAAAGTTATGCAAGTGGTCAGCTGGATCAAAGAAGCAGTAGCCTCCTAGAATTCATAATTCATGAAATGGAAAAGATTTATTACATTTGTCGCACACAGATTGTACCTCGGTCATTGAACAGCATCTCATACACTGTAATTTCATAATGATCTGGAGAGTTTTATTAATGTATTTATTTATTTATATAAAAAAAATGCTTAATCAGAACACATTTTATTTAGTATTCAAAAGGTTAAGTACAGTAACTACAAAGGGTAAAAAAAAAAAAAAAAAGGTCACTGATATTTCTAATTAAACAGCCCTGACTCTACAAACCCCAAACCTTCTTTATTTCACAATCCTCTAAGAAATTGGCTGGGGACCCATTTATCATACGCAACGAATTTTAAATAGCGAAAACTCGTTGGTAAATGAGCCCCTAGAAACAGCACACATATAACCATTTTAATCATAATTTTATTTATTTTGTATGCTGTTATAATTCTTCTTGTGTTTCCAAATGTCAGTATTTCTCATACTATTCTGTGTTATTTCTTATCATAATTATTAACTTAAATGTATTATCTTAATTATTTTCTTTTCACAGAATATAGGTAAATTTAAATTTTATATACAGACCTGCTGTTCTACCCGTTCTTCACACGGGAGTTTCTGATTTTTACAGTTGTAAATATAAATGAGTGTTAAAACTTTGGTAAATCTATAGAGCTGTAAATTTGAGATGTCTTAATGTAAGTAAATATTAATCCTTGGTTACCCGAGGAGCACACGTAGCAGATACGGTAAAAAGTGACAGGACCATTTTTGTAGTTTATTAAATTCTACACACTGGAGATGCAATCCCAAATTTTATCCAATTGTCTGTTTGGGCGTTATCGTTCATGCAACGCAAGCCACACATGGGTAATGACGTCATTATGTCAACCCCCTTTTCATCCCCTTAGGGAAGGTTTATTAAAATTCTAATTACATAGTTTTACTATTTCCCACCTGCAGAATACCTATGTTCAATTTCAGCATTCTTACATATCGGAAAGTAAGAGAATTAGTGAAGAATGAGTGAGTGAGTGAGTGAGTGAGTGAGTGAGTGAGTGAGTGAGGGCTTTCACATTTTTATATATATATATATATATATATATATATATATATATTCACATTATGCACAACTGTTATTTTCAAATTGTTGACTTTATTTGAAACAAGTGAGAAACTCTTAAGCTTTGAATAAAATTTGTCAATATATCCGCACCTCTATCTCCCGCTCTTCTGCTGTATCCAGGTAAAGGTCTGGTCGAAATGGATAATCTCCTTTAAACTTCTGAACTCTCAGCATTTTTTCTGTATGTTGACCAGTGAAAAAATAAAACAAAACTTAACATAATAAATGTGATTCTAACAAGGGTACCTTTAATAATTTAAATCATGTTTATGTTATATTCTTGTTATATTTTATACCAAAAAACCCTATATTTAACATTTTAGTTCTGATTTCACACATAAAATATCTAACTTTAGTTATGTACTGTATGTGCGCTAAATGACCACCTATCACTCTCAGTTATACTGAAGACCATAGTGATTCAAACATGCATTTCATTAGGCAAAAACATTTTTAAATGATAAAGGGGAACGTCAGACACCTCAATACTTTTAACTAAAACTTTTATTTTCTTCAACTACTAAAACTAGTGGTCTCCTTGCTGGTAGCCCTACACTTCCTAAGTTACTCATTTCCATTACAACCCCACTGGATGTAGCACCTTTGTTTAAAACTCTTTCAGAGTACAGTACATATACAGTACATGAGCATTCGGCCCATATCAACTCATGCTTGACCTATGTTCCATTCAAGCTCAACCAGAACTTCAACAAAGGATTACAAGGCCTTATAGTGATTGCAAGGAGCTTTCACATATCTGGACAATTACTTCATGATGGACAACTGAAGTGTCCGAGCAGCACTGGCTAAACTGCATTATTTGTCCTGCATCCTTATTACCTCCAAGATTGATTTAATACTCTAGGATCCAGATGAAATAAGGTGAAATTTAGCAAAAGTGCAGTTCACCTTAAAATCAGTGCAGTTAACTTACAGTACAATCAGCATTTAAGAAAATATACCAGCCTAATACCTGAGTTACTGTTCAGGTTACAGCTACCCTTATTTTGCAGCTAATGCCACAGTACTTTGAGAAAACCTACTGGTCCCGCAGATCACCATGTATACCGTAGTGCATCCAAGGGGTCTATGGCATGTAAACACAACTCTTATATAAATTACATTATTTTCTATCCTGTATTATGTCAGAGTAAATTATATATACTCATGGCCAGATTAACAATGGGGCGGATGGAGCTCCAGCTCCAGGCCTCCACATAAAAATAGGCCCATCATCATGACAGCATGATGATAACCAACCATCAGCTGGCAACATGGTCAGCCATAAATCAGAATTATTAAAATTGCATTTCTATTTTCAACACAAAATTATGCAATTTTTGCACTTTTATATATTTAGGGAGACATTGGCACTGATGGTGTACAGGGTCTACATGGTGTACAGGGTCTACATGGTGTACAGGGTCTACATGGTGTACAGGGTCTACGCGGCATTGGCCTCACCTCCTCTATTTCTCATAATAGGCCCTTAAACATTTTCAGCTCCAGGCCCATGAGGCCCTTAATCCGGCCCTGTATATACTATAAAGTTACACTACTACATACTAAAAGATTTTGTTTAAGCTGCCCACCACCTACAGGATGGAGCCACATTTTTGTAACTATGATTGGTCTTTCCGCTAATATAGACCATCAGTCACTATTTAAAGTTGATTTGTTGGTTCTATATTACAGAACAGGTAAATCTCCAGCCACATGAAGCAAAATAAATAACTACCATCTCATTAAGCTATGTACCTCTTTTGGGCTTGTTCATCTTTATAACTGATCTAGAAAATCCCAATTGAAGTCAGATCATCAAACTTCTTACAATTAGTGGCTCATGTTAATGTGATCCTGTTTAATTGTTCTGATAAACCTACATTGTATGTCTTGATTACTTATATTGTACCTAGCTTAGCAGTCACATTTTACCTTTGGGATCATGACACTGTTCAGTGTAGAATGTATCTTTCCGCAAGATAATTTCTTGTGCTATGATGCCATAGCTATAGACATCACCTTTCTGAGAAACCCCATCTTGACGTAGGTGTTCTGGGGACATCCACAAATCTTTGTGAAAAGAGAAAGGATGGAAATGATGAAACTTAACACAATTTTTCTTGTTAAAATACAAATAATTTTGTACCCTTCACTCGCAAGTGGGATATACTGGGGATTTTGCCTCGGGGCCAGCAGCTGTCATCTAGGAGTAAGAAGCTCCTACTTACCCTGAGCACAGCCGCTTCAAAGACCATACTACAGGTATGGATTCAGCAGGAATACTTCCTTTCTCTCTTTTCAATAAAAAATGATTTGTCTATTGTAGGATGGATTGGCTGGAGGCTTCTTTGGCCAAAGAATCTAGGGTTAACAATTTTTTTAATGTTTGGGTAAGTGACATAGCTATTCTCCCATTGCAGACACAACGGCTGCTTTTCCAATGCTTTTCATCTACTTCAGGGTATTTACTGTGATTGACTGATAACGACACTCCTATAGCCCTGTCAAGGAATTCCTAGTCTGCACAGCATTGGTATTCGTCTCAATTTATGTTGTTGAATTCTAATTTGTGACCTTTATTTTTTAACGGCCTTGGTGGTCAGCGTATTTAATTATTTGGTTCTACATGTTTTACCTGTTTATTAACTCTGCAAGTTATCTATGTGTCATTTATGTCTCTTCATAATGATATTATTATGACATTGTACACTGTTTGAATCTTTGTTCATACTGGTACAGAATCAATAAAAAATATATATACAATGCATCCAGAAAGTATTACCAGCGCTTCACTTTTACCACATTTGTTATGTTACAGCCTTATTCCAAAGTGGAATAAATTCATTTTTGTCTCAAAATTCTACACACAATACCCCATAATGATGTTGTGAAAAGGTTTTTTTTTTATTTTTGCTAATTATGAAAAATAAAAAACTAAGAAATCACATGTACACAAGTATTCACAGCCTTTGCAAAATTGAGCTCAGGTGCATACTGTTTCCACTGATCATCCTTGAGATGTTCCTACAGCTTAATTGGAGTCCACCTGTGGTAAATTCGGTTAAATGGCCATATTTTGGAAAGGCACACACCTGTCTATATAAGGTCCCACACTTGACAGTGCATGTCTGAACACAAACCAAGCATGAAGTTAAAGGAATTGTCTGTAGACCTCCGAGACAGGATTGTCTCGAGGCACAAATCTGGGGAAAGGGTACAGAAAAATATCTACTGCTTTCAAGGCCTCAATGAGCACAGTGGCCTCCATCATCCATAAATGGAAGAAGTTTGGAACCACCAGGACTCTTCCTAGAGCTGGCTGGCCGTCTAAACTGAGCAATCAGGGGAGAAGGGCCCTAGTCAGGGTGGTGACCAAGAACCCGATGGTCACTCTGTCAGAGCTACAGCATTCCTCTGTGGAGAGAGGAGAACCTTCCAGAAGGACAACCATCTTTGCAGCAATCCACCAATCAGGCCTGTATGGTAGAGTGGCCAGATGGAAGCCACTACTAAGTAAAAAGCACATGGCAGCCCACCTGGAGTTTGCCAAAATGCACCTGAACGACTCTCAGACCATGAGAAACAAAATTCTCTGGTCTGATGAGACAAAGCTTGAACTCTTTGGTGTGAATGCCAGATGTCATGATTGAAGGCAACCAGGCACCGCTCATCACCAGGCCAATACCATCCCTACAGTGAAGCATGGTGGTGGCAGCATCATGCTATGGGGATGTTTTTCAGCGGCAGGAACTGGGAGACCAATCAGGATAGAGAGAAAGATGAATTCAGCAATGTACAGAGACATTATGGATGAAAACCTGCTCCAGAGCGCTCTTGACCTCAGACTGGGGCGACGGTTCATCTTTCAGCAGGACAAAGAACCTAAGCACACAGCCAAGATATCAAAGCAGTGGCTTCAGGATTACTCCATGAATGTCCTTGAGTGGCCCAGCCAGAGCCCAGACTTGAATCCAATTGAACATCTCTGAAGAGATCTGAAAATGGCTGTGCACATTCGCTTCCCATCCAACCTGATGGAACTTGAGAAGTGCTGCAAAGATGAATGAGCGAAACTGCCAAAAGATAGGTGTGCCAAACTTGTGGCATCATATTCCAAAAGACTTGAGACTGTAATTGCTGCCAAAGGTTCATCAACAAAGTATTGCGCAAAGGCTGTGAATACTTATGAGTTTTCTTAGTTTTTTATTTTTAATAAATTTGCAAAAATTTCAAAAAAACTTTTTTTTACATTGTCATTATGGGGTATTGTGTGTGGAATTTTGAGGGAAAAATGAATTTATTCCATTGACTGTAACATAACAAAATGTGGAAAAAGTAAAGGGCTGTGAATACTTTCTGGATGCACTGTATATATATATATATATATATATATATATATACACACACATACTGTATATACTGTATATACTGTATGTATATACAGTATATATATATATATATATATATATATATAAAGAGAGAGAGAAAGAGAGAGAGAGAGAGATGGGGAATAAGGGTTCAAGCGACCAATGGTGCCATATTTTGACAGGGGATGTCTCAATAAACTGTATAAATAGATCGGGAGTACTAAAAAATGTAAAATTAAAATACATATTTATTGGTGTTATAGAGTTTAAGATAAATTATATAAAAATATGTAAGCAATTAAAAACACATATTAAGTAAAAATTCAAGATAAAAAAGAGCATAACTTATGTAAGATATTCTGAGGTCAGTAGGAGGAAGGCCCACGCGTTTCGTCCTTAAGACTTTTTCAAGGGATACTGGTGTGCTGGGACCGGGCTTATATTTATACCCCCCATAATGAGGTATCTAATTATGACCTCATATCCTGTTTAGGGCACATGACTAAAGATCACTCTATCATACCAACACTGTATATTTATGGGACACCCGACGCCCAGAAAGTTGGGAGTGTAACTTCTTCAATATAATTTTTTTTATATAATCTATTTTTCTTTCACTGTTTTCCATCTATACATATTATTTAGAAAATGTCAGTGTTATATCCTCACAAGTGGCGCTGCATTTCTGTTTTTTACGCACACACACACACACACACACACACACACACACACACACACACACACACACACACACACTAATTGACAATTCTTCAGAGCTAATAATGCTGTCATCTTCAAACCCAACATGTTTATTGTTCTTGTAATAATTACAGGCCAGTATTGGTTATTAATATATGTATATATTAAAATTGCAGTGATTATTCTGACTGATTACCTGATTGCATTTATGACTTTCGATATTTAAGGAAAACAGTTGTCATTGGTCAACTTCAGATAAATGAAATTTGATTCTGACATAATTTTTTTTAATGGTTTTAGCATTCCTGGGTTCCCTTTTCTTCCACATACACACTGAATCTTACTCGTCTCATACTCTGGGTTTCCTGTAATGTGGGTCCTGTATTCTTTCTTAATCTTCCATATTTTATTCCTCTGTTTATTTTCCTATTTTTGGCTTTCATATAGTATATTCTAATTTCTAATACTGTGCAACTCTGATTGTTCTTTTAGTGGAAATTCCAACACACCTTTATAAAAATAGATTATTTTTGCTCCTGTATATGTTCAAACATACCTTTCTTAGGGCTAAGAATGGAATTACCAACAAAGTCAGTGATCTTTACTACCATCCGACAGTCTACAACACAGTTTGTTGACTTCAGGTGGCCATGGACCTCGGTTTTACTGGAATGTAGATAGGACATACCCTGTCATGGAGAAATTGTTTGGATAGTTTATTACAATTATCTTAACATGTACAATTTATGATATCACAAGTGCTTTTAAGACAAAGTCAAGAGAAGAAAGAATATATTTGTAGAATATCTCACTTTATGTTTTCATGCTTAATGTTTGGATTATACTGAATGGCATTAGTGTATATGGAGAACTTATTTCATCTTTTTGTATTACAAATCTTCAGTATGTTAACACAATTCTTGAATTAAACATAGCAACATGTTATTCTGCCTATGCCTTTGCAGTTACATATTTGTATTTAATGACTGGTTGCAATATATTGCTAAACTTCTAGATTAAATAAAAGTAACAAGGTTGGAGGGACACATTATAATATACACAGACATTTACCTCCCCCCAGCACCACCTACACACAACCACAACACACATTATCATCCAGACACACCTTCAAAAGCAAAAAATGTTAGTCATGCTCCCGGATATACCACTCTACCCCTAACCATGTTCAGTAGCATCCGTCCCATCCAATACTGTGAAGGGTGATACATTGGTCAGAATAGTAGGCGCTTTAAGGGTGGTTCATTTAAACTCCCAATTACACATTCTCCTGCCTCCCTATTTGTACTGCAGAAATTACAGCAGCACACCCTTAGCTATGAAGTACAGCATAAAAGGCTCTTTATTATTGCTGTATACCTTGATTCTCAATGGTGCACATAGACTTCCACCACAGAGCATGAGTTTGTGGGATGACGATTATAGCAGAGAGCAGAGGGTTGCTAATGGGAGGAGTTGGGCAAAGTGAGGGTGTTTCTTGCTAACTATGGAATTAGTAAACATGAGCTCCAAGTTCTTCAGAATAGTGCAAAAGTGAGGTTTCATTTTGTTGAGAGAGATTACTGTTAGTGCAAACTGTGGTGGTAGAATGATTGCACCAACATCAGCTGAGGTGGAGGGCAAGGAGTGGATGAATAAACCATTGCTTGAGATGACTCTGGAGGGCCCTGGGGATAATAATTAAATTGATGATTTCTGCAGGGATAAAAATGATTGGTAGGCAATTTAAGATTGTATTATGTGTGATCTTGTGTTTACGCCTTTCTTTGCCATGTGATGCCTCCATATTGTTCCTCTGTGTGGGCGGGATGTACTAAAGCAAAAATGCGGTAAAACCCCCGAAAACGGGGGTTTTACCGCATTTTCACATTTATTAACACCCTACCGCCGCGTTTTCCCCGTCCAGGGTATCGCCATCCATACCCTATACCCTATAGAAGCCTATGGGCTTCTTATCGCCGACCGCCACAACCTGTCAACACCGCTGACACCGCCGCAGTCGCCTCCCCCCCGGCTTACCTTCCTCCAGGCTGCCCTGGACCCGGAAGGTAGTCTCCTCCTCCCCCTAGCAACGCAGCCGGACTTCCTTCCGGCTGCACGGGGGAGGAGGAGGTGCCGGGCGCAGCCTGCTGCTGCTACCCGGCGTCAAGGCAATGTGGGGACCCCAGGGAAGTGACGGAGACCCCCCGCAGACCACCTAACAGGTATCACGGGGGGCCTCCATCACCGCATCGCGATATTGATCGCATATGTTAGTACATATGCAATCAACTTCGCCGTGGTAACCGGCGAGGGGCGGCGATGTATCTTAATACATCCCGCCCAATTGATGGAGTTGTGTTGTACGTTTTCCTGCATACATGGGTGAGTTCCTGTTCCCAAGTGTCCATACTGTACTGTACAGTATATCCTCATTTACAAAGGACCCAGATTTACAAATGAGTTTCCAAAGGAAGCAACTGTCTATCCACTGCCTTGGAATTAAGGAAATGTATTATAGAGGAGAAGCTACTGAATGAGTGATGAAATGGGGCTGTATGTGACAAATAGTGGAACTGATGCTTCTATTGTACAGTAGTTAATGGGTTTTACTTTAAATGCCCATATATACATTATAGATTAGAAATGAGGTATGCAGTCTTCTGTAACCTTACCTTAGCAATATCATACATGACAGAAATTTTAAATTCCCAATCCATGAAAGTACCATCCGGATAGGATATTTTATCATGGAGAACATCCTGACAGGTGAAACAAAAACATGTTATTTACAGCCTGTTAGTAATGGAGGCATTGGGCATGAGAAAACAACATTTTATGGGGCATATTTACTGCTAGAAATCCCCTGAAAACAGTTGAAAAATCTAAGTATCCTAAGGATTTAAGAAGGGGTCCCTCCATTTTCAATCACAACAGCGACAACCATAGGTCCCTATGGAGACGGCTAAATTGTCAAAACTACCAAACTCAGGAATGTGAAGCATTCCGGAACATTGCACAATTGGGGCCTGATTCAGATGTGATTGAAGTTGCTACCGCTGATGCTGCATGGAAGCAGCAGTGATAGCACTAATATGTTAATGCAGCAGGAGGTCTCATGCCTGCTACCGATCTATGTCTGACATCACAGACCCATACTGCACATACACAGCATGGGTCTGGTGCATGCGCAAAGTACTGAACATAAGTACTTTGCAGCATGCGCCACACATTTATCGGGACCTGAATTGAGACCATAGCTAATGCTATCTTTATATATTGTTAGCTGTTGTGGTCTATAGGTTGCACATTGCACAACTCCTTCCCCGGTGATATTCTCTAGCACAAGCACAATAGGCCGCATATGCATAGTAGCACAGGCAAGGTCCAAACCTTAAAGTTATGTGCATTATTGATCACTTTACTTCTTACACATTGCAGGAATGGGCTCTGATACCCTGTCCAGTGAGGTGATTAATGGTAAATCTCAGTGATATTTAATTTCTTATTGCCACAAGATTCAGTGATACATTATAACTATCGGGGTCTAGCCCCAATAAAGGGTAAATTTACCTCTACTCGATGCAGGGGTTTAATATATAATGCAAGATTCACCATCACTGACTGACCTGATATGTCATGACTGGAAACACACATACTGTATCTGCTGGCGACACACAAAGGTGTTATTATTTTGGATCCGTTCTTGATATTAAAACTAATATAAAAGTGTGCAGAAGGACTTTTAGCACTGTTTAGTACAGCAATGTTTCTGGCGTCAAATGTGTCAATTGGTTTCACATTTGTAATTGCAGAATGTTGTGTGTTTGTGAAGGCTCTATTAAAATAACACCTCTATCATTGTAATCCTTATTATAATACTCCAAACACTGTAGAATCCAGTGACGTGCGGTAAGGTCTTTGGCTGGGGAGGCACTGGATGATTCACTCCCCCCCAATATTAGAAAAAATAAATAAATATGGGGTTCCCCGTACTTGACCAAAATCACCAGCCTGAACCAGCCAGGGGAAGTAATGCCATAGCAGGGGGGACACTCAGTATGGGGTCCCCCTGCCATCACATTAAACTCTCCCCAAACCAGTCAGCCCAGGGCTGGAATTCCTTGGAAAGTGTAAAAAATTAATGGAGTCCCCCCTCCCAAGCAACAACCAGCACTGGGCTGAAAGCCCAGTGCTATGCCCCGCTACTCTGGTGGCGGTGGGTGCGGGGTTCATGACTTACTAATATTGTTCTTTACAAGTGGCCTACAGGTCCCAGTAAGCCTGCCCCAGCATGACGGCACTTGGAGAACCACAAGTGCCTGCATGCCCGGACAATCAGGGTCCGCTGGCACCTGTAGTCCTCCTGTAAAGAAAATATTAAAATAAACACAAGACACATTTAAAAAAAAAAAGGCTTATTGCACAGGGTCTTCACCTGGGGGGCGACAACCTTTGGGCAGCTCTTTTCCATGACCGCCGCCTCCCCAGGACTTCCCAGTATCTTCTGTCTTCACCTGGGGAGTGGCGGCCTTTGGGCAGCTCTTTTCCATGGCTGCCGCCTCCCGGGACTTCTTCTGTCTTCGGGAGCTCTTGCATGCTCCCTCCCCGCCGGCGGACTGACAGCCGCTTCCATCGCGCTGGCTTTTATAAGCCATCCCCGAGGGGCGGGATGATGACGCGGAGAACAGTGATTGGCTCGCGGTGGCAATCTTAAAATAGGATTTTAATACCTACCGGTAAATTCTTTTCTCTTAGTCCGTATAGGATGCTGGGGATGCTTCAAGAACCATGGGGTATAGATGGGATCCGCAGGAGACATGGGCACACTATAAGACTTTGAATGGGTGTGAACTGGCTCCTCCCTCTATGCCCCTCCTCCAGACTCCAGTTATAGGAACTGTGCCCAGGGAGATGGACATTTCGAGGAAAAGGATTTATTTAATTATTTTAAAACTAAGGTGAGATACCTACCAGCTCACACCTCAAACACGCAGTACAACATGGCATTCAACAACAACGCATGCAACGGCATGACCAACAACAGTCATAGATTGACTGAACTCAACGTAACATGAGCGTAACTATAACCAAACTGCAGATACAGCCCGCACTGGGACGGGCGCCCAGCATCCTCTACGGACTAAGAGAAAAGGATTTACCGTAGGTATTAAAAATAAGATTTTACTCACCGGTAAATCTATTTCTCGTAGTCCGTAGTGGATGCTGGGGACTCCGTAAGGACCATGGGGAATAGACGGGCTCCGCAGGAGACTGGGCACTCTAAGAAAGATTTAGTACTACTGGTGTGCACTGGCTCCTCCCTCTATGCCCCTCCTCCAGACCTCAGTTAAGGAAACTGTGCCCGGAAGAGCTGACATTACAAGGAAAGGATTTTGGAATCCAGGGTAAGACTCATACCAGCCACACCAATCACACCGTATAACTTGTGATAACATACCCAGTTAACAGTATGAACAACAACAAAGCATCAACCACGGATGCCAACATAACATAACCCTTTATTAAGCAATAACTATATACACGTTTTGCAGAAAGTCCGCACTTGGGACGGGCGCCCAGCATCCACTACGGACTACGAGAAATAGATTTACCGGTAAGTAAAATCTTATTTTCTCTAACGTCCTAGTGGATGCTGGGGACTCCGTAAGGACCATGGGGATTATAACAAAGCTCCCAAACGGGCGGGAGAGTGCGGATGACTCTGCAGCACCGAATGAGCAAACACAAGGTCCTCCTCAGCCAGGGTATCAAACTTGTAGAACTTTGCAAAAGGTGTTTGAGCCCGACCAAGTAGCTGCTCGGCAAAGCTGTAATGCCGAGACCCCTCGGGCAGCCGCCCAAGAAGAGCCCACCTTCCTTGTGGAATGGGCTTTTACTGATTTTGGAGGCGGCAAGCCAGCCGCAGAATGAGCCTGCTGAATTGAGTTACAGATCCAGCGAGCAATAGTTTGCTTTGAAGCAGGAGCACCCAGCTTGTTGGATGAATACAGGATAAACAGCGAGTCAGTTTTCCTGACTCCAGCCGTTCTGGCTACATAAATCTTCAAAGCCCTGACTACATCTAGTAACTTGGAATCCTCCAAGTCACGAGTAGCCGCAGGCACCACAATAGGTTGGTTCAAATGAAAAGATGACACCACCTTTGGCAGAAATTGCGGACGAGTCCGTTATTCTGCCCTGTCCATATGGAAAACCAGATAGGGGCTTTTACATGACAAAGCCGCCAATTCTGACACACGCCTAGCCGAAGCTAAGGCCAATAGCATGACCACTTTCCACGTGAGATATTTTAACTCCACGGTCTTAAGTGGCTCAAACCAGTGAGATTTCAGGAAACTCAACACCACGTTAAGATCCCAAGGTGACACTGGTGGCACAAAAGGGGGCTGAATATGCAGCACTCCCTTTACAAACGTCTGAACTTCAGATAGAGTAGCTAGTTTTTTATGAAAGAAAATGGATAGGGACGAAATCTGGACCTTAATGGACCCCAATTTTAGGCCCAAAGTCACTCCCGACTGTAGGAAGTGAAGGAAACGGCCCAGCTGGAATTCCTCTGTAGAGGCATTCCTGGCCTCACACCCAGCAACATATTTTCGCCGTATACGGTGATAATGTTTAGCCGTCACGTCCTTCCTAGCCTTTATCCGCGTAGGAATAACCTCATCCGGAATCCCTTTTTTCTACTAGGATCTGGCGTTCAACCGCCATGCCGTCAAACGCAGCTGCGGTAAGTCTTGGAACAGACAAGGTCCCTGCTGCAACAGATCCTGCCCTAGAGGCAGAGGCCATGGGTCCTCTGTGAGCATTTCTTGCAGCTCTGGATACCAAGTCCTTCTTGGCCAATCCGGAACAATGAGTATTGTTCTCACTCCTCTTTTCCTTATGATTCTCAGCACCTTGGGTAAGAGAGGAAGAGGAGGAAACACATAAACCGACTGGAACATCCACGGTGTCCCAGTGCGTCTACAGCTATCGCCTGAGAGTCTCTTGACCTGGCGCAATACCTCTGTAGCTTTTTGTTGAGGCGGGCTGCCATCATGTCCACCTGTGGCAGTTCCCACCGACCTACAATCTGCACGAAGACTTCTTGATGAAGTCCCCCCTCTCCCGGGTGTAGGTCGTGCCTGCTGAGGAAGTCTGCTTCCCAGTTGTCCACTCCCGGAATGAACACTGCTGACAGTGCTCGTACGTGACTCTCCGCCCATCGTGGTTTACATGAGCCACTGCGGTGATGTTGTCTGATTGGATCAGCACCGATTGGTTGCGAAGCAGGGTCTCCGCTTGACTTAGGGCGTTGTATATGGCCCTTAGTTCCAGGATATTGATGTGAAGGCAAGTCTCCTGACTTGACCACAGCCCTTGAAAACTTCTTCCCTGAGTGACTGCCCCCCCACCCTCGGAGGCTTGCATCCGTGGTCACCAGGACCCAGTCCTGAATGCCGAACCTGCGGCCCTCGAGAAGGTGAGTACTCTGCAGCCACCACAGGAGAGACACCCTGGCCCCAGGGGATAGGGTGATTAACCGATGCATCTAAAGATGTGATCCGGACCACTTTGTCCAGTAAGTCCCATTAGAAGGTCCTCTCATGGAACCTGCCGAAAGGAATGGCCTCGTATGATGCCACCATCCTTCCCAGGACTCGAGTGCAGTGATGCACTGACACCTGTTTTGGTTTTAATAGATTCCAGACCAGTGTCCCCAGCTCCTGAGCTCTCTCTATCGGGAGATAAACCCCTTTTCTGGTCTGTGTCTAGGATCATGCCTAGGAGAGGCAGATGAGCTGTAGGAACCAACTGCGACTTTGGAATATATAGAATCCAGCCGTGTTGCCGTTACACTTCCAGAGAAAGTGATACGCTGTTCAGCCACTGCTCTCTTGATCTTGCTTTTATGAGGAGATCGTCCAAGTACGTGATAATAGTGACACCTTGCTTCCGCAGGAGCACCATCATTTCCGCCATTACCTTGGTGAATATTCTCGGGGCCGTGAGAGACCAAACGGCAACGTCTGAAATTGGTAATGACAATCCCGTACCGCAATTCTGAGGTACGCCTGATGAGGTGGATAAATGGGGACATGAAGGTATGCCTCCTTTATGTCCCGAGTCACGATAAAATCTCCCCCTTTCAGGCTTGTAACGACCGCTCTTAGTGGTTCCATCTTGAACTTGAACCTTTTCAGGTATATGTTCAGGGATTTTAAATTCAATATGGGTCTGACCGAACCGTCTGGTTTCGGGACTACCACATGATCGAATAATAACCCCCTCCTTGTCGAAGGAGGGGAACCTTGACCACCACCTGTTGAAGATACAATTTGTGAATTGCAGTTAACCCTGTTTCCCTCTCGTGGGGGGAAGCCGGCAGGGCCGTCAGTGAGGAGGCATCTTCTCAAAGTCCAGCTTGTATCCCTGAGACACAATATCTATTGCCCAGGGATCTAACAGGGAGTGAACCCACTTGTTGCAGAACTTACGAAAGCGTGCCCCCACCGGGCCTAGCTCCGTCTGTGGAGCCCCAGCGACATGCGGTGGATTTTCATAGAGGCCGGGGAGGACTTCTGTTCCTGGGAACTAGCTGTGCTGTGCAGCTTCTTTCCTCTGGCCCCGCCTCTGGCAAGAAAGGACGCACCTTGGACTTTCTTGTTTCTTTGTTCGAAAAGCTGCATTTGATAATGACGTGCTTTCCTAGGCTGTGCAGGAATATAAGGCAAAATATCCGAATTACCAGCTATAGCCATGGAGACCAGGTCCGAGAACCCTTCTCCACACAATCCTCAGCCTTCCTTATGCCACTTAAGTAGGCATCATCTGTCTATTGCATATTCTACAGGACACGTCAAGCAGAAATCAACATAGCTTTGACTCTAGTACCCAGTATACTCATGTCTCTTTGGGCATGTTTGATTATATATATATATCTCTTAAGACAGCATCTTTAATATATATACATATCTCTCTATATATACATATCTCTCTCTCTATATATATATATATATATATATATATATATATACTAGGGTCTCAATTTCTGCTGATAAGGTACCTCCACGCCGCCCCAGCGCTATAAACCCATGCCGACACAATCGCCGGTCTGAGTAGTGTACCAGAATGTGCACGCTATCTGCAGGATCCCTGAGAATAGCTAGGGCTACCTTCTGTGCAAACGTGACACCCTAGGGGAAGATTCCCATCACATCCTGGCCCTAGTGGGGAAAGGATATTGCCTGAGAATTCTTTGTGGGAAGCTGCAGTCTCTTGTCTGGAGATTCCCGCTCTTTTTCCTCATGAGAGGAGGGAAATTTACCTCAGCTTTCTTCCCCCTAAACATGTGTACCCTTGTGTCAGGGACAATGAGTCATCAGTGATATGCAAATCATCTTTTATTACAATAATCATATATTGAATACTTCTCTGCCATTTTGGCTGTCACTTTGCATTATCATAGTCGACACTGGAGTCAAACTCCGTGTCGATATCAGTGTTTATTATTTTGGATAGTGAGCATTGTGAGACTCTGAAGGTCTCTGCGCCATAGGGACAGACATGGGTAGATTTCCTGTCTGTTCTCTAATCTTTTGTGCAATAAATTCACCTTAGCACTTAATTACACATATCCAAACAGGTGTCGGCCTTGTCGACGGAAACACCCTCACACACACATATTTGCTCTATCTCCTCCTTAGGGGAGCCTTTTACCTCAGACATGTCGACACACACGTACCGACACACCACACACACAGGGGATGCTCTATTTGAAGACAGTTCCCCCACAAGGCCCTTTGGAGAGACAGAGAGAGAGTATGCCAGCACACATCCCAGCGCTATATGACCCAGGAATCACACAGTAACTTAGTGTTAACCCAGTAGCTGCTGTATATATTGTTTTTACGCCAAATTATGTGTCCCCCCTCTCTTTTTCACCCTCTTTCTACCGTGAGTCTGCAGGGGAGAGCCTGGGGAGCTTCCTCTCAGCGGAGCTGTGGAGAGAAAATGGCGCTGGTGAGTGCTGAGGAAGAAGTACCGCCCCCTCAGCGGCGGGCTTCTGTCCCGCGTTTCTGTGTAAAAATAATGGCGGGGGCTCATGCATATTACAGTGCCCAGCTGTATATTTGCTGCTTTTTGCCAGGAGGTACTCAATTGCTGCCCAGGGCGCCCCCCCCTGCGCCCTGCACCCTACAGTGACCGGAGTGTGTGGGTTAGTGTGGGAGCAATGGCGCACAGCTGCAGTGCTGTGCGCTACCTCATATGAAGACAGGAGTCTTCTGCCGCCGATTTTGACGTCTTCTTGCTTCAACCCGCCGGCTTCTGTCTTCTGGCTCTGCGAGGGGGACGGCGGCGCGGCTCCGGGAACGGACGACCAAGGTTAAGTTCCTGTGTTCGATCCCTCTGGAGCTAATGGTGTCCAGTAGCCTAAGAAGCGCAACCTAGACGCAGTTAGTAGGTTTGCTTCTCTCCCCTCAGTCCCACGTAGCAGAGAGTCTGTTGCCAGCAGAAGTTCTCTGAAAATAGAAAACCTAACTAAAATACTTTCTTAATAGCAAGCTCAGGAGAGCTCACTAAAATGCACCCAGCTCCTTCCGGGCACAGATTCTAACTGAGGTCTGGAGGAGGGGCATAGAGGGAGGAGCCAGTGCACACCAGTAGTACTAAATCTTTCTTAGAGTGCCCAGTCTCCTGCGGAGCCCGTCTATTCCCCATGGTCCTTACGGAGTCCCCAGCATCCACTAGGACGTTAGAGAAATCCTATTTTCTCATACATCCTAGAGGATGCCGGGGATGCTTCAAGAACCATGAAATTTATACCAAAGCTCTAGAACGGGCGGGAGAGTGCGGTTGACTCTGCAGCACCGATTGACCAAACAATAGGTCCTCCTCAACCAGGGTATCAAACTTGTAAAACTTCGCAAAGGTGTTTGATCCCGACCAAGTAGCAGCTCGGCAAATTTGTAACGCCAAGACCCCTTGGCCAGCCACCCAGGATGAGCTCACCTTTCTGGTAGAATGGGCTTTCACTGATTTAGGTAACGGCAATCCTGCCGTAGAATGAGCCTGCTGAATTGTATTACAAATCCAGCGCGCAATAGTCTGCTTAGAAGCAGGAGCCCCAATCTTGTTGGGAGCCCACAGGACAAACAGAGCCTCTGTTTTTCCCTTTCTGAGCCATTCTGGCGACATAGATCTTCAAAGCTCTGACCACATCGAGAGACTTTGATTCCGCCAAGGCGTCAGTAGCCACCGGCACCACAATAGGCTGGTTCACGTGAAATGATGAAACCACTTTTGGCAGAAATTGCTGACGAGTTCTCAAGTCCGCTCTATCAGCATGGAAGATTAAATAGGTGCTTTTGTGAGACAAAGCCGCCAACTCAGATACCTGCCTTGCGGACGCCAAGGCCAACAACATGACCACTTTCCAAGTAAGGAATTTTAACTCAACCTTGTGCAAAGGTTCAAACCAATGCGATTGCAGGAACTGCAACACCACATTAAGATCCCACGGTGCCACAGGAGGCACAAAAGGAGGTTGGATGTGTAGCACGCCTTTCACGAAGGTCTGAACTTCTGGAAGGGAGGCCAATTCTTTCTGAAAAAAGATCGACAAAGCCGAAATCTGTACTTTAATGTAGCCTAACTTTAGGACCGCATCCATACCTGCTTGCAAAAAATGGAGCAAGGTGAAATTCTTCCGTAGAAGCCTTCTTGGATTCACACCAAGACACATATTTTCTCCAAATACGGTGGTAATGCTTCGCCATTACTTCTTTTCTAGCCTGAATAAGAGTGGGAATGACTTCACTGGGAATACCCTTTCGGGCTATGGAATTGGCGTTCAATCGCCACGCCGTCAAATGCAGCCGCGGTAAGTCTTGATACACGCACGGCCCCTGTTGCAACAAGTCCTCCTGAAGAGGAAGAGGCCAGGGATCTTCTATGAGCAACTCCTGAAGATCTGGATACCAGGCCCTTCTTGGCCAATCCGGAACAATGAGTATCGCCTGAACCCTTGTTCTTCTTATAATTTTTATCACCTTTGGAATGAGTGGAAATGGAGGGAACACATATACCGACGGAAACACCCACGGTGTCACTAGGGCGTCCACCGCTATCGCTTGAGGGTCCCTTGACCTGGAACAATATCTCTGAAGTTTCTTGTTGAGGTGGGACGCCATCATGTCTACTTGAGGAATTCCCCAACGACTTGTCACTTCTGCAAAGACCTCTCGATGAAGACCCCACTCTCCTGGAAGGAGATCGTGTCTGCTGAGGAAGTCTGCTTCCCAGTTGTCCACTCCTGGAATGAAGACTGCTGACAGAGCGCTGGCATATCTTTCTGCCCAGGTAAGAATCCTCGTGGCCTCGGCCATCGCCGCTCTGCTCCTTGTTCCACCATGGCGGTTTATGTACGCCACTACTGTCATGTTGTCTGACTGAATCAAGACAGACAGACCTCGAAGAAGAAGTTCTGCTTGCAGAATGCCGTTGTAAATGGCCCTTAATTCCAGAATGTTTATATGTAGACAAGCTTCCTGGCTTGACCACTTTCCCTGAAAATTTCTTCCCTGTGTGACTGCTCCCCAGCCTCGGAGGCTTGCATCTGTGGTCACCAGGATCCAATCCCGAATCCCGAACCTGCGTCCCTCCAGAAGGTGAGAACTGTGCAGCCACCACGGAAGGGAGATTCTGGTCCTGGGAGATAGAATTATTTTCCGGTGCATGTCCAGGTGAGACCCGGACCACTTGTCCAACAGGTCCCACTGAAACACCCTGGCATGGAACCTGCCATATGGAATGGCCTCGTAGACCGCCACCATCTTCCCCAGTAACCGAGTGCATTGAAGAACTGACACCTTTGCTGGTTTCAGAATCTGTTTTACCATGTTCTGTATTTCCAGAGCCTTCTCCACTGGAAGAATAACTCTCTGCAATTCTGTATCCAGAATCATACCCATGAACGACAGCCGTGTCGTCGGATTCAACTGTCATTTTGGATAATTTAGGAGCCAACCATGTTGTTGCAGAATCGTCAGTGAAAGGGAAACACTTTTCAGCAATTGCTCCTTGGATCTCGCCTTTATAAGGAGATCGTCGAAGTATGGGATAATTGTGATTCCTTGCTTGCGCTGGAGAACCATCATTTCCGCCAACACTTTGGTGAAAATCCTCGGAGCCGTGGACAGACCAAACGGCAACGTCTGAAATTGGTAATGACAATCCTGAACAGCAAACCTCAGGTAAGCCTGATGTGGAGGATATATGGGGACATGCAAGTAGGCATCTTTTATGTCAACCGACACCATAAAATCCCCCTCCTCCAGACTGGAGATCACTGCTTGGAGAGATTCCATCTTGAATTTGAATTTTTTTAGAAAGAAATTGAGGGATTTTAGGTTCAGAATCGGTCTGACTGAGCCATCCGGCTTCGGGACCACGAACAGGCTCGAATAAAAACCTTCCCCCTGTTGTGACGGGGGTACCGTGACAATTACTTGATTTTGACACAACTTTTAGTATCGCAGCGCATACTACCTCTCTTCCTATAAGAGAAGCTGGCAAGGCCGATTTGAAAAATCGGTGAGGGGGCACGTCTTGAAACTCTAATCTGTATCCTTGGGTTACTATTTCTACTATCCAAGGATCCAGGTCCGAGTGCACCCAGAACTGACTGAAAAGTCTGAGACGTGCTCCCACCGGTGCGGACTCCCGCAGAGGAGCCCCAGCGTCATGCGGTGGATTTGGTAGAAGCCGGAGAGGACTTCTGCTCTTGGGAACTTGCCACAGCCTGTTACCTTTTTCCCCGCCCTCTTCCTCTCGCAGCAAGAAAGGAGGACCCTCGTCCTTTTTTGAATTTATTGGTCCGAAAGGACAGCATCTGATAGTAAGGCGTTTTCTTTTGTTGTGCAGGTACATAAGGTAAAAATGACGACTTACCCGTGGTAGCCGTAGACACCAGGTGAGTGAGGCCGTCACCAAACAGGACACTACCGTTAAACGGTAGAGACTCCATCGCCTTCTTAGAGTCAGCGTTAGCATTCCATTGATGAATCCACAATGCTCTCCTTGCCGAGACTGCCATGGCATTGGCCCTTGATCCCAAAAGGCCAATATCCCTTACAGCTTCTTCTAAATATGCTGCAGCGTCCCTGATATGACCCAGAGTCAAAAGCACGCTATCCCTGTCTAGGGTATCTATCTCAGATGACAAGTTATCTGCCCACTTTTCAATAGCGCTACTCACCCATGCCGAAGCAATGGCAGGCCTGAGTAGCGAACCCGTAGTGACATAAATGGATTTTAATGTATTTTCCTGCTTACGATCCGCAGGATCTTTTAGGGCTGCCGTGTCAGGAGACGGAAGCGCCACCTTTTTGGATAGATGCGATAGAGCTTTGTCTACCGTGGGGGTTGACTCCCACTTTTTCCTGTCCCCAAATGATGGAAACGGATATGCCACTGGAATTCTTTTGGGAACCTGTATCTTCTTGTCAGGATTTCCCAAGCCTTTTCAAAAAGCGCGTTCAGCTCATGAGAGGGAGGAAACGTTACCTCAGGTTTCTTTCCTTTATACATACAGACCCTTGTATCAGGGACAGCAGGGTCCTCTGTTATATGCAATACTTCTTTTATTGCCAAAATCATGTACTGAATGCTCTTAGGCAGTTTTGGATTTAATCTGGCATCACTATAGTCGACACTGGAATCAGAGTCTGTGTCGGTATCTGTATCAGCTATCTGGGTAAATGCACTTTTCTGTGACCCCGAAGGGGTCTGAGGATGTGACAAAGCATCCTCCATGGATTTCCTCCATGTCTGGTTCTTAGACTCAGATCTATCAAATCTCCTAGTCAACCGAGTCACATTTGCATTTAAAACACTCAACATATTTACCCAATCATCCGTCGGCGGTGCCGACACAGTCACTCTCACAGTATTTTCTGTCCCCACTCCAGCCTCCTCCTGGGAAGAGCACTCAGCCTCAGACATGTCGACACACACGTACCGACACCCACAACCACACTGGGGCTATAGGAGACAGACCCACAACAAAGCCTGTAAGAGAGACACAGAGGGAGTTCTGCCAGCTCACAACCCAGCGCCTATCCCGGTACTGAAGCAAGTAAAAAGACTACCCAGACCTGTTAGTGCTTTATACATATAATAATTAGCACCAAATCACTTGTGCCCCCCCCCGTTTTGCACCCTGCTACTTGTACAGTAGTGTGGGAGGCCAGGCTCAGCGTCTCTGCAGCATCTGTGAAGAGAAAATGGAGCTGTGAGGGCTAAGCCACGTCCCCTACATGGCGCGCTTCAGCCCCGCTTAAATTTCATATTTATACTGGCGGGGGCCCTGTAACTAATGCCTAGGTACTGTTTTTACTTTTGCCAGTGCTGTTTGAGGGTCCAGTGTGCCCGCGGATCCTGTCTATACCCCATGGTTCTTGAAGCATCCCCAGCATCCTCTAGGACGTATGAGAAATTGAAAAAATTATGCTAACGGCGCCATTTTTTAAATTGGAGCCGCTACGCTGCCGAACTCTGCAAAATGACAGGCAGGGACTGGATGCTCTTGGATCCAGGCCTGCTGTCATGCCAGTTATCCCCGCCAGTTCCCGCCGCCGCAAACGCCCGCAATTCCGCTGCATCCCTGCTGCCCAACCAGAGATGACAATGGATCCATCACTGGACTGCTGTATCCAGTGACAGATCCGCTGTCCAATCACCTCTCCCTGACTGGCAGGGGCGTGCTTTCATGGAAGTGAAAGCACGTCCCTGTCCACCGAGGCACTTATACAAGTACCGCTTCTCAGGTTATTTTCAATGGGCTTTTACTGCCCACGGCTTGCACCTTTCCTATTGGCAATGGGAGGCACCGCTAATGGTGCTTCCCAAACCTAATTTTAAAGTAAAAATGGTTATTATAATACAAAACAGATACTAATGACACAGAATCTGTGTCATAAGTATCTTCTTTGTATTATTTTAACCACTAATGACAATGGAGGCACTGCCTTCCCTGACTGCACGTCCCTGGTAGAATCATGAGAAAAGTACTGTCAAGTATAAAATCTAAATTCATGTTTACACTTGATGTAGGAGATACTGCTGTTTTTTTTAAAACAAAAACTAAATGGAGTATCAACTTGGCACCCACCGCCCAGGAGTTCCGGTGATAGACCCAAGCTCCAGCCCTAGCCTTGGGTGCCTGGAGGGGTGACCCCTTTATTGGCGGGTTCCCACTCCCTAGGAAACCCCGGCCAAGGCTGACTAGTTAGGGGATTAATGTTATGGGGACCAATCTGGAATACTGTGTCCAGTATTCATCTGGAATACTATTTCCAGTTCTGGAGACCATATCTCCAGAAGGCTATAAATACATTAGAGAGTGTACAAAGAAGGGCAACTAAAATGGTGCATGGCCTACATCACAAAACTTACCCGGAAAGGCTAAAAGATCTTAACATGTATAGTATGGAGGGGAGAAGGGAAAGGGGAGACATGATAGAAACTTTCAAATATACCAAAGGTTTTAACAAAGTTCAGGAGGGAAACATTCTTCAAAGGAAGAGAAGTATTAGAACTCGAGGACATACACTGAAACTGGAGGGAGGCAGGTTCAGGGGAAATTTAAGGAAAAATTATTTCACAGAAAGGGTAGTGGATAAGAGGAATAGCCTCCCATCAGAGGTGGTAGAGGCTAAGACTGTAGAGCAATTTAAATATGCTTGGGATAGGCATATGAATATAATTACAAAGAATTAAGGTTCAAAAAGGGTTGAGATTACCTAAAGGATAAAATAAATGGGCAGACTAGATGGGCCAAGTGGTTCTTATCTGCCGTCAAATTCTATGTTTCTATGTTTCAATATAAGTGTGTCGCCTAGTTGTAGCATTACCTCCATGGCTAGTGGAGCCCGGTGCTGGGTTCAAAAATATGGGGGACCCCTATGTCTTTTTCCCCCCATATTTTTGGAACCAGGACTGGACCAAGAGCCTGGTGCTGGTTCTTAAAATACAGAGAAACCTTAATCATTTTTCCTGTGTGTTTCTTGAGCCAGGAGCAGCACAGGAATGTCACGAACCGGTCTCTCACCTTTGCGGGTTCTGGGGTTCATCCGTTGCCAGTGCGGTTGCTCGCGGTGCTGTGCGCCCGTGTGGGGACACGGCGTGATCAATGGCACAGGTAATGCAGAGTCTGGGAACTGTGAGTGCGGGGACCAAATGGCCTAAGGCACTGCGGTGTGTCTGCTGTATAGGAGGTGGCCATGTTGGAGACCAAATAGCTAATACTGAGCACTTGTGAAAACACCTGTGGGCAGGTGTAAGCCAATCCCGTGCTTGTGCTGCCTTTAAGTAGGCTGGGATTATGTCACTCTGGGCCAGTGCTTTGTTGTATCAAAGCTGTGCTCTAGCTCTGAACGCTCTCCGTGCATTCCTGTGTGATTCCCGTGGTCCAGATATCGCCTCCGTTCCCAGAGGTCCGTTTGCAGCCTTCACTGCCAAAGATCTACCGGCTCTCCATTGTGCTATCAGTCAATTGCACACCTATTGGAAATACTTGGATTCCCAGTGTCCTGCATGAGGTTACCTTGTCAGTCTGCCTATCCTACAAAGTCTGTAGGATCTCATTTCTCTCAGCTGTTCGTTTGTTCAACTCTGCATTTAACCCATTCATCACCTTGTCTTCTACTACAGTTTCACAGTGATCTCCGGAACCCGCAAGTAACCCTATTCAGTACTTTTTGCTATGTTGTCATTACAAGGATAATTCATCACAGTCTCTCAGTTAACTCTCAAAGCTCCATTGCTAATCCTTACAGTTATCTCTTCATGTCTGCATTATCCAGTTAATAACATTCTACAGTTCAGCATCAAAGTTTGTTTATATTTGCTATGTTGTCATAACAAGGATAATTCTTCACAGTCTCTCAGTTAACTCTCAAAACTCCATTGCAAATCCTTACAGTTATCTCTTCATGTCTGCATTATCCAGTTAATCACATTCTGCAGTTCTGCATCAAAGCTTGTTTATATTTGGACAATCCAACATTTATTCATCAGCTTGTTTTGCATATGTTTCCATGAACATTTCTTTTATTTATTTTTGAGTTTTCTCTTGCATATTATTCCTGCAATACTTCAGTATAATATGATGATTAACAACTTGTCAGTTAACTCTTTACTGAATTATTATTTTGAATAAATATATGAATCAGAACTTTCTTCGTCCTCCCTGCTTTCTTCATAGCCCAGCACCTACACCTGTGGTTGGTCCCGGGTTAACGGATTCACAAAAACACCCGGGCCTGACAGTAAGCACTGGCCACATGGATCCGTCAAGTGACCAATTCGCAGGAGGCGGTGCTACGTCAGATATCCTTTCCCGTCTGGAAAACCAGGAGTCTATACAGACACAAATAGTGCAGTTTATGCAAACTATGGCAGACCGTTTAGAGACTCTTCATACGGCTATTAAAACGTCCCAAGTCCAGATTCCAACCCCGGATGTCCCAGTTACCACTACAGCTTCTCCTGTGACGCTGCCTACGTCCCGCTTGCAGTTACCCTCTCCGAGTAAGTTTGACGGAACTCCAAAACTTTGCAGAGGATTCCTGAATCAATGCGGGATCCAGTTTGAACTGATGTCTGCCAGTTTCCCATCGGCTCGTTCTAAGGTTGCATATATTATTGCCCTCCTCTCCGGTCAGGCTCTGGAGTGGGCATCACCATTATGGGAGAGAGGGGATCCTATCCTCTCTAATTACAAAGAGTTCGTATCTTCCTTCCGGAGAATCTTTGACGAACCAGGCAGGACCACCTCAGCATCCTTGGAGATTCTCCGTCTACGTCAAGGTTTACGTCCTGTCAGTCAATATATTATTCAGTTTCGCACGTTGTCTTCAGAGTTAAACTGGAATGAGGAGGCCCTGATCGCCGCGTTTTGGAATGGACTTTCAGAGAGAATCAAGGATGATTTAACTATCCGGGATGTGCCAATTAAACTGGATGAATTGATTTCTCTCTGTAACAAATTTGACCTACGTCACAGGGAGCGATGTTTAGAGAAATCCAGGGCAGAGCGATCCAGTCCACGTGATCATCCTAGACCTCGACAAGATTCTTCATCACAGTCTCCAGTAATGACTGAAGAACCTATGCAGATTGGGCGCTCTCGCCTCACAGAGGAGGAACGACTTCGTCGTCGACAGGGTAACCTCTGCATGTACTGTGGGTCCTCCGAACATTTAGTTAAATTCTGCAAACTCCGACCGGGAAACTCTCGCCTCCTAGCTTATTCAAGAGAGGTTAAGCTAGGAGTTACTCTAGAATCACGTTCTGGGAAAGAGCCGACCTTGTCTATTCAATTAGAAGTTCCAAGTTCTACAGTGAAAGTTTCAGCTCTCCTAGATTCCGGGGCAGCCGAGAACTTCATCTCCTCAGCCTTTGTCATGCGGTCTAAAGTTCAAACCATGCCTCTGGAAGCAGCAGTTGCCGTTACAGCAGTGGATGGAAGTCGAATTCCAGATGGTATAATTACTCATCGAACCGTATGTCTCAAGATGAAAGTTGGTGAGCTCCATTCCGAATACCTCTCCTTCTACGTGATTCCCAAAGCCTCTCAAGATGTGATACTTGGTTTACCTTGGCTGCAGAAACATAATCCTCAACTCAATTGGCAAACCATGGAAGTCCTTTCATGGGGTAAATCTTGTACCAAGGACTGTGTAGCTGCAATTGTACCTCTTCGGTCAATTAGTCTTTCCGATCTACCTCCGGTGTATCAATCCCTTGCGGATGTTTCCAGTAAGCAAGCAGCAGACTCTCTACCTCCTCATCGTGAATGGGACTGCCCAGTCGTCCTGGTTCCGGGCAAGACCCCTCCTAGGGGACAAATTCATCCGCTATCCATCCCAGAGACGCGAGCTATCCGGGATTGGTCCACTCCTACAACTCTCAAGGGGATTCAGCGATTTCTTGGCTTTGCTAATTTCTATAGGAGATTCATTAAGAATTATTCTACGTTAGCTGCTCCTATCACAGCCCTAACTCGCAAGGGAGCAAATCCTACGAACTGGTCTTCTGAAGCAATCAAAGCCTTCTCTGATTTAAAGCAAGCCTTTGTGTCAGCCCCCATTCTTCGACAGCCTGATTTGAATCGTCCCTTTCTACTAGAGGTGCATGCATCTACAGGAGCAGTAGGAGCTGTGTTGTCACAAGTCTTTGAAGATAAAAAGGTCCATCCCTGCGGATATTTCTCCCGTAAGTTCCTCCCGGCAGAACGTAATTATGCAATCGGTGAGCAAGAGTTACTTGCCATCAAGTTGGCATTTGAGGAGTGGAGATACCTTCTAGAAGGAGCTCAACATCGCATTACAGTTTATACTGATCATAAGAATCTTCTGTATCTGCAGTCAGCTCAGTGTTTGAATCCACGACAAACTCGATGGGCGCTTTTCTTCTCACGATTTGATTTCAAACTCACCTATCGTCCAGGGTCTCAGAACAAAAAGGCAGATGCCCTTTCCCGGTCCTTTGCTTCTTCTGAATTAAATGATGCTACCACGAATCAAGCCATTGTGAATCCTACGTCCTTTTTAATGACTCGAACCTCTCCAGTTCCTCCGCCTGGCAAGACCTTTGTTGCCACAAGTCTCCGAAAACGGCTGCTTACCTGGGCTCACTCCTCTTCCTTCATGGGTCATCATGGGGTTCTAAAGACTCTCGAATTTATTCAACAGTCTTATTGGTGGCCACGTCTCAAAGCCGATGTCCAAGAGTTTATAGCAGCATGTCCTAAATGTGCCCAACATAAGAGTCCAAGAAGTTCTCCACCAGAGTTTCATCCATTGCCAGCCCTAGAGGTTCCAGCAGCAGATCAAGAGCTTCAACGTCTATCTAGCATCTGGAGTTGCGTACGTAAGTCCTTGGTCAAAACTTCCACTCGTTATAAATCTTTTGCAGATAGAAAACGTAAAGCTGTACCGAATTACTAAGTGGGAGACCAAGTTTGGATTTCTACGCGCAATCTCAAGTTCAAAGTTCCTTCTAAGAAATTTGCTCTCAGGTTTATTGGTCCATTTCCCATTGTAAAGGTACTCAACCCTGAGTCATACAAAGTCAAGTTGCCACCGTCTTTGAGAATTCCTAACGCCTTTCATACATCTTTACTGAAGCCTTTGATTCTCAATAAGTTCCGTACTACCCAGTCCAAATCTCCTAAAGTTCACTCTTTGCAGAATGAGGAATTTGAAGTTAAAGAGATTGTGGACTCACGTTCCCGATATGGACGTTTACAGTTTCTGGTCGACTGGAAGGGTTACGGCCCGGAGGAGAGATCCTGGGTTTTCTCTGAAGATGTTCATGCTCCAAGACTGGTACAGAAATACTTCTCCAAAAATCCTGACAAGGTTCAAAGGTGTTCGGAGACCACCCGTAGAAGAGGGGGTACTGTCACGAACCGGTCTCTCACCTTTGCGGGTTCTGGGGTTCATCCGTTGCCAGTGCGGTTGCTCGCGGTGCTGTGCGCCCGTGTGGGGACACGGCGTGATCAATGGCACAGGTAATGCAGAGTCTGGGAACTGTGAGTGCGGGGACCAAATGGCCTAAGGCACTGCGGTGTGTCTGCTGTATAGGAGGTGGCCATGTTGGAGACCAAATAGCTAATACTGAGCACTTGTGAAAACACCTGTGGGCAGGTGTAAGCCAATCCCGTGCTTGTGCTGCCTTTAAGTAGGCTGGGATTATGTCACTCTGGGCCAGTGCTTTGTTGTATCAAAGCTGTGCTCTAGCTCTGAACGCTCTCCGTGCATTCCTGTGTGATTCCCGTGGTCCAGATATCGCCTCCGTTCCCAGAGGTCCGTTTGCAGCCTTCACTGCCAAAGATCTACCGGCTCTCCATTGTGCTATCAGTCAATTGCACACCTATTGGAAATACTTGGATTCCCAGTGTCCTGCATGAGGTTACCTTGTCAGTCTGCCTATCCTACAAAGTCTGTAGGATCTCATTTCTCTCAGCTGTTCGTTTGTTCAACTCTGCATTTAACCCATTCATCACCTTGTCTTCTACTACAGTTTCACAGTGATCTCCGGAACCCGCAAGTAACCCAATTCAGTACTTTTTGCTATGTTGTCATTACAAGGATAATTCATCACAGTCTCTCAGTTAACTCTCAAAGCTCCATTGCTAATCCTTACAGTTATCTCTTCATGTCTGCATTATCCAGTTAATAACATTCTACAGTTCAGCATCAAAGTTTGTTTATATTTGCTATGTTGTCATAACAAGGATAATTCTTCACAGTCTCTCAGTTAACTCTCAAAACTCCATTGCAAATCCTTACAGTTATCTCTTCATGTCTGCATTATCCAGTTAATAACATTCTACAGTTCAGCATCAAAGTTTGTTTATATTTGCTATGTTGTCATAACAAGGATAATTCTTCACAGTCTCTCAGTTAACTCTCAAAACTCCATTGCAAATCCTTACAGTTATCTCTTCATGTCTGCATTATCCAGTTAATCACATTCTGCAGTTCTGCATCAAAGCTTGTTTATATTTGGACAATCCAACATTTATTCATCAGCTTGTTTTGCATATGTTTCCATGAACATTTCTTTTATTTATTTTTGAGTTTTCTCTTGCATATTATTCCTGCAATACTTCAGTATAATATGATGATTAACAACTTGTCAGTTAACTCTTTACTGAATTATTATTTTGAATAAATATATGAATCGGAACTTTCTTTGTCCTCCCTGCTTTCTTCATAGCCCAGCACCTACACCTGTGGTTGGTCCCGGGTTAACGGATTCACAAAAACACCCGGGCCTGACAAGGAACTGGTTATGCTTGGGGGGAAACACATTATTTTTTCAATTTTTTTACACTTTGTACACACATTTAAACAGAGAAGCCTGCATGGATCTCACTGATCTGTACAGGCTTCTCTGAACACGCTGCTGAGGGGGACGTCTACAGTATTTAAAAAGTCCATTTTGATTCAAATTTAACTAATTCACAGGTGTGTTGGCAGAAACAATTCTAGGTAAATTCCCCCATTTCAATGCTGTTTATGGAAATTACATCCGAGTTTGGCCGATGGTGTATTTGATCGTATGTCCCTGTACACCCTTTTTTTGTACTTCTATTTGAACAAACACTCCCGTGTTTGTTCTTTTGTAAATTTCCGTGAAATAAAAAAATGCCCAAACACTCCTGTGTTTGCCAACCTGGGCAAACACGGAGCTTAGTAAATTTACCCTTTAGTTCTAAATTCAGAGTTGATCGTAGCTATGCTAAATTTAGCACAGCTACGATCATCTTCCCTGATATGCGGGGAGACGCCCAGCACAGGGCTAGTCCGCCCCGCATGTTAGTCCGCCCCCCCCCCCCCCCCTCCCCCGCACAAATACAAAAGCATTGCACAGCAGCGATGCCTTTTGTACTTGAGGAGTAACTCCCGGCCAGCGCAGCTCCTGCGGCTGGACGGGAGTTAATTGTCGCTGCCGCTGGCCACAGCGGCTGCGTGAGACGTCACGCAACCACCGTGGCCCGCCCCCCCCCCCCAACGATACGGCCATGCCTGCACTGGCCGGACCGCTCCCCCTAAACGGCGGCTTAACGCCGCCATTCAGCTCCCTCCTGCCCAGCGACTGCCTCTGTCTCAGAAGCGATCGATAGGCAACGAAAGCTGCCATGCGCCGGCGCACTGCTGTGCCGGTGCATGCGCAGTTCCGACCCGATCGCTGCGCTGCGACAAACTGCAGCGAGCGATCGGGTCAAAATCACCCCCTAAAAACAATGTACTGTATACATAACTTGGAAGGGCATAGACTTACTCGAAGCGAGCCTCTTTCACAGTACTCAATCACAGCATATATCATAGCATCCATCTTCACTGTTCCATAGAATTTTGTTAGGTTGTAGTAATCTATTTGAAGAAGCTGTAAGGAAAGAGATGTTTTCATTTGAATGAATCAGAAACCATTGAGTTTTGCACATGACTGCATGAAGGGGGTAATTCCAAGTTGATCGCAGCAGGATTTTTGATAGCAACTGGGCAAAACCATGTGCACTGCAGGGGAGGCAGATATAACATGTGCAGAGAGAGTTAGATTTGGGTGTGGTGTGTTCAATCTGCAATCTAATTTGCAGTGTAAAAATAAAGCAGCCACTATTTACCCTGCACAGAAACAAATAACCCACCCAAATCTAACTCTTTCTGCACATGTTATATCTGCCTCCCCTGTAGTGCACATGGTTTTGCCCAGTTGCTATCAAAAATCCTGCTGCGATCAACTTGGAATTACCCCCGAAATTCACACATAAATTTTGTAACAAAAATATTTACTACAGAGGGTGGCCTAGGCTGATCGGTGTGGACAAGTCCAAAAGATCTGACCATTCAGCACTAGGGCAGCATATTGACAAAATTATTATCTATGAGAATAAATTCATCTGAAGACAAATTCTAGGGTCTGTCATTAAAATTTCAGGATATTAATTTTCTCTTTTGACTTTGACTTTCTCTTTTTTTTAATTTTCTGTAAATATTATAAACAACACTTATTTTTAAGTTATTAGAATGATTAAATCATCATTTAATTATTCAGTAGGTGTGTAAGTCAGTCTAAACCCAATATCATCATCTTTTTACATTAGTTTAACTATATGGTACCCTGTTTTCTGTAGTGTATACACTTCCACAAATTATTTTCAGTTATGCACCCAATATAAAAATGTAGGAGTATTTAAACACATATTCATCTTACACTATACTGAATTATACCCTTTACATGTATTACACTCTGATCAAATGAACAGTGAAATATCTATGTTATTTTATTATATAAAATACGAGAATCACAGCTCTATATAAATCTATTTTGTCTGTGTGTACACTCAGGCTTATTTTACACAATGTAGAAACACAGTTTTACCATATACGCACACCCAGTAATAATCCTAAAATTGTCTCTGATAATTGTGGGACATATTATCCAGAGTTGTAAATGTAAAGTAAAACAGTACAATGACAGTGTACTTTATGTCGTGATATAATGGCAATGAGCATCAAAACGTAATACTTGTATTAAGTTAGTAACAGAGCATTCAATATATAGCATTCCTCTGTCTATATGTTAGACATGCTCTATTTACATTTTGTAGACTCCAGATTTTACAACAGGAAATTTTGTATCAATAATCTGACTTTAGGTACTATATAAAGTGTCAGTGTTTGGTACTGTATGTACACTTATGCTCTTGTTCTTACCCCTTATTAAGCCATGTTGATGAATGGAATGCACTGGAGTGTGATGCACATTTTTTTTGCCTTTTCTGGACATTTACAATAAAGTACTGTATTCTCATTTTGGAAGGTTCCTTGTTCCCAGGAGTTCATTGATACTATTACAGCAAGACTATCTCCATATAAGCAAGAATTATTACTTTATGATGTATGCAGACATCTTTATGTAATACATTTTGTTATTCTTTTTATAATCTCTCTACACTATTGTGGTCCTCTCTACATTACATTATATCAAAGCGACTTAAAGAGGTCATCTCCCTCTGCTTGGACCCATCACAGTGATTTAACAGATACTGTAAGAAAATTATATTTTTATGGCACACACATTTATTGCACCTTCATTATATTAATTTGGATACACAAAATACTGCAGTATTGGGCACCTCCTCTTTTCCTATTCACAAAAAGTAATAAATATTAAATTAATTAATTAATAACTCGACAATTTACATGTTACGTTCCTAATCGAAACTGTTTACTATTGAATTTATTTGTCTATATTAAGGAAATTTATTTTAACATAGAAACGTCATTCCCACCTACATCTAGTAATAATTGGTGCAGTTATGAAACAATGAAAAGCACTATTGCTGTTGGTCTTTTAGCTGACAATAGGGTTTTTGTTATTTTACACTATACATCAAAGAGCTAACATGGGTGTCACTATGGGCTTTATACCCTCTAGCTTGTCTTTAAGTGCAGGTAAGGAAATTATGCACCTTCTGTAAAGACTATAGTCATGCCCACTCAGGAGGATACAGCCCATTAGTATCACCCCATGTACATATGAGTTTGAGAGTTAGCACTGGTGATTCTATCACCAGCAATAACCGCCAGTGGTGAGGGTTGTGTTTGGCTGGGGTAGGAGCCTGTGGGCAGAGTAGGCTCAAAGGGAGTGTGAATGAAGTGAAGAGACTTTATCCAGATTCTTCTCATAGAAGTTGGAGTATCACTGGTGGATGGTCAGGACGTGTGGCCAGCACCGGCATCCAAATCGCTTACCACTGACACTGAGGGTCTGGCGGTGGAGGGGGGTTTGGCGGGTTATGTGAAAGCAGGGCTCCAGCGTCTGCCGGCTTGCGGCGATCTCCCTGCTGCCTGGAGTCTGGTGGTGTTAGGCTGGCATCCCCTCTGTCTCCTGCATGGACGCCACCAACTTTCCTCTGGTCACATGATGGCAAGCATTCAGGGCCTATGCAACTAGTTACATTGTTAGTGTGACAAGTGAACCTGCATGTTGTTTCCTGTGCAGCTTTACCAGGTCCAGCTTTAACCCTTCAGCCGGTAACCAGTCTGGTCCAGCTTTAACCCTTCAGCTGGTAACCAGTCCGGTCCAACTGTAATCCTTCAGCCAGTAACCAGTCCGGTCCAGCTTTAACCCTTCAGCTGGTAACCACTCCGGTCCAGCTTTAACCCTTTAACCGGTAACCAGTCCGGTCAAGCTTTAACCCTTCAGCCGGTAACCAGTCCAGTCCAGATTTAACCCATCATCCGTTAACCAGTCTGGTCCAGCTTTAACCCTCCAGCTGGTAACCAGTCCGGTCCAGCTTTAACCCTTTATTCCTTAGCCGGTTACCAGTTTGGTCCAGCTTTATTCTTCAGCCGGTAACCAGTCTGGACCAGCTTTATTCCTCAGCCGATAACCAGTCCAGTCCAGCTCTATTTTGCAGCTGGTAACCAGTCCAGTCCAGCTGCATTCTTTAGCCGGTAACCAGTTTGGTCCAACTTTTATTCTTAAGCTGGTAACTAGTCTGGTTCAGCTCTATTTTCCAGCTGGTAACCAGTCCGGTCCAGCTCTATTCTTCAGCCAGTCCGGTACAGTACCACTTAGTGGTCCACTACATACCAAAGGCAGTTCTCACTGCTACCAAATTCCCATGCAAAAGAGTTATATTCAGCCCCCTGGTTCCCAGCCCCAAGCTGCAGCCGTTGGACACCAGTCATTACCTGAAGCAGGTCACACTGTGCATAAAACCATGACAAGGATTAGGTATTGTGAGTAATGAAGACTCATTGTTATTATAGCAGTGGATAGCCCAAAAGTGGGACTGCAAAGGAAAAATAACTTTATTGAACTGGAACTGTAGATCACTGTTTTTAGAACTGAAGATGAATGATGAGTGGACTGGAACCAGATGGTGATTCCACAGGAAGCAGAATGCTGACTGGAATGGAACTGGAATGCTGGCCAGACTGGAGCTAAAATGGAGACCGGAATGGAACCTTAATGCTGACCGAGCTGGATCTGGACTACTGACACTGAGAGTAACTGAAGTACTGACCGAGCTGGATCAGTCATGATGACACTGAGAGAAACTGAAGGGCTGGAACCAGAATGATGACCAGACTGGAACCAGAATGGTGTTGTGAGAAAGTTTCTGTATTACCAGACTGAAACTGGAGTAGCTGTAGTCAGTGGAGAGTCAGCTGACTGAAACCAAGATGGCGGTGCCCATGGTCGGTTTTGGAGGGAACGTTTGTTTAGGCCCAAACGCCACAAGTTGGTGCATCATGGGGGAATCACATCCTGAGCCAGAGGACAGCAGCAGCCAGCGCTGGGCATGGAATAAATGGACCATTGCCTGAACTGGGAGCGATGTGTGGAAGCAGCATGCCAGGATCTCAGCGCCAGCCAGGAAAAGCAGTGCAATGGTAATAAATCGATTTTAATACTCCGAAGCGTGAAATGCTACTTGTTAAGCTGTACTTCCTGTTCTGTTTTCGCATGCGAGGGCCATGGCCCCAGGGATTGTTGCTAAGGCCAGTCCCCATTTCCTACCTGTCAGGCACTTGTGAGGGTCCAGCATTCTCTGGCAGTCCAGCAGAGTGTTGTTTGCACTGCCACAGTAGTCACAGTAGTTGGGGCTGAGTCCTCTGTGTGCAATACTCCTGCTGGCCCAGCAGCAGGGATGATGCCATCTTGCTTAGTGTCAACTGACCATCTAAGACCAATTCCATGCATTCTGATTGTCAGCTAACACTACCAGTCAATACTTTGTCACCAAGGCGTTTAAAGCTTCCTGCTTCTCAGTGTTCAGGTTGCCAGTGCCATAAGTCACACAACTCTGTATGTGAGCTTTGAAGCTTTAGTTACTGCACAGTACATGCGTTCTCTGAGGGTCTACAGTATATTTGCTGTCCACAATACCATCTGCATTTCTAGTGTCATCATTCTGGATCCAGCCCGGACAGCACTTCTAGACCATCGGTGCCAGTCCGATATCTTCTGTCACTGGTGCAAGTCTAATATCTTGCGTTAACAGTGCAAGTCCAATATCTTCAGTCACTGGTGCAAGTCCAATATCTTCAGTCACTGGTGCAAGTCCAATATCTTCAGTCATTGGTGCAAGTCCGATATCTTCAGTCATTGATGCAAGTTCATTTAGCTACTGTCTGCTACACTACTGACAGTCCCCAACCAGATCTCTCAGTTCCAATCCCCTTCCTAGTGCTTGCCCAGGTAACCCAGACAGGGGGCCGTTACCGGCCTATCAGGTGCAGCGGAACCCAAATCACCTTGTGGGGTTCCCTTGAGAAGACCACTGACAGGTTAAGACTCAGCGCCCCTGATCTGGGTCTAGTCAACTGCCTAAGGCTAGTTTTCAGAACCCTTAGTTCCCCCCTGGGGTAGAGTGCTGTTGACTCCTCTGTGAGAAGGAACTATATTCGACCACCCAGTTTCCAACCCACAACTACTCCAGCTACTAGTAACTATGATGCTGGACAGGACACATACATACACCAAGGGGGATATTCAGAGATGGATGCAGATCTTGCTTCCCACAGCAAGATCTGTGTCCATCTACTCACGTGCTCAGAGCCGCCAAGCATGTGTGGCCCCGCCCCGCGATGCAGTCACAATTTAATTGCGAATGCATCTATTAGAGGTTAACCGAAAACGCTCCTGACATGCCCCGTTTTGCCCACCACACCCCGCAATGCCAAAACGCCGCCCCCAAATGCCTGCCGCTTTCAATCACTATGCTCTCGCATCCTTCCGAGATGCAGCTACACAGTGAAGGGACGCATACTTGCACTCCAGGCGGTGCGCGTGCGCAAACCCCCTGGATGCAGCGACTGCGTACAGATGCACAGCTGTGTCAAGGTCTGAATAGAACCCCAAAGCCATATCTGTACAGACTGTTATACAGTAGCTATAAACATCTTGTACTGGATTTGACAAGTGTCCTCATATGGAACTAATAGTCTCAGGGCAAAGGCCTTCATTTATCCTTAAATGTCTGCTTTTCACAGATATATAAATACAATACTATATAAATACAATACTTACTTTGTTTAGCTCCATTTTCTGTTTTTCTGTGAAATTTCCATCATGCTTCAAGTCTTTGAGTATAACAACCTAATAAAAAAGAAAATGTATCATTTGGTAAATTCCAATGTCGAAGTCCCTGGAATTTCAACCGGGTTGACCCTTTCACACAGAAAAAAGACCTGCGTTTTTCCATGAAATTACCTGGGAATTTCAGTTTCTGTCTGAAAGGGGTGTCATTAATAGTACATAAAACTAGAATTTTAAAGAATCCTATTTAGATTACAATGGTAATAATCCCCCAGGTTATTCAGCCTTCCAACTCCTCCAGTCAGGACATTACTGACCACATTATTCTCATTGTTATTAACTGGTAGACTTTTAGTTTTTTCTTTTTAACTCAGACATGTAAGCGATATTTCATTTTCAAGTGATAGAAAGCTACATGGTTATACTTTTTTTTGTTAAACTTAAAAAGGGATGGAGGTGAGGGATGGGAGCACAGAAGCTATGCAGGCTGATAAGTGAAGGAAGATAACCTACTGTACATGGTGATACAGGGAATCATTTGGCCTGAGATACGCAGGACGGGGGAGAAGATTAAGTGAAATTGTAGAATAATTCAACATTGTTTTCATGCAAAAACTTTCAAACACAGCATTTCCCAGACACTGGTTATTGCAACAAGCAAAATTCTTTAAAACACACAATAATTTTATTTAGAAAATCATACCATTGTTTCACTATGTTTGCAGCACAGTTCCTACAATTCTAAAATACAGTAAATTGCACTCAGAAGGCCTGTATTGCAAAGGTAAGGTAAAATAAGATTGTCTAACTAAAATTGCCACATTACAAGTTTCCAAAGTGAAAACTCACTTAAGGCCCATACACACTAGTTGATATAGCAAATGACGTAGCTCATTTTGACCTTTCCTGAGCGATACCGTTTACTATATTGCCCAGTGTGTATGCAGTAAACAATGAATGACGTGCGGCTCTGTGCCTCATTAACGAGGCCCACTGTCAACTGACCAGGCAGCTCAATTTGGACTCATCGTCCAAAGCTACATTAATGGCCTGGCCGGGGCATGATGTCACTGTGTGTGGGCCGGGAGGGGAACACACTAGGCGATGTCGCTCATGGAGCACATTGCCTAGTGTGTAGCCACCTTTACACTCACATTTTTCTTTACATTACCTTTCTAAATAGTGCTGCAAACATTACTGTAATCTCAATTTAAACTGCTTACCTTTTTGTCATATTTCCCTCTTCTCAGTCTTGGCCCTGAGTCACGTCGCTTATCCTCATCAATCTGCATATAAAATAAAAATATATAATACACCCCCTAAAACAGAAGTGAATGACAGACATTCCCTTTCCTTACATCAGGGCAGTCACTAGGGCTGTGCGAGCGGTGCTCTGGCTACCCCACAACACCTGCATGTCGCTTGCAGAGTGTCTGGAACAGCAACCTGCAGCCAGTAGTGCTACTAGTGCAGAGCCACCTGGAGTTTCCAAGGGATGCTTCAGCACACACCCTACAGCCTGTACAGCTGCCCTGCTCAACTTCCTAGTGCCGGTGGCCTTGTCCCCTAGGTTTGACATCATGACATCGCAGGTTTGGTGGGGTTGGGCTGTCACTAGGTGGCATAGAACCCTGCCCTGGCCCTGTCTTACATACTGTATGTCCTTCTTGCTAAATAATACAGTGACTGTATATACATATAGGACCAGAGAGCCCTTTCCCCATTTTATCAGCCTTGTAGAGGTGGATTACATGTTGCGGTAGACAGTTTGTGCTCTTTTGTTTGTGGACACTTTTTACTTCTGGAGAGACAGGAACCTTTTTCCCAGTAAAAATTCAAATCTCCCAAAAGGAATTAGAGCTTGCCTGGAGACTACAGCTGTGGACTTTGAGTGAGTAAATCGCCGAAATAAACGTATCACTGACTATATATGTTTTATGTTGGTCTGTTTTGTCTAAGTATACCGGTATTAGGGTTCACTATTATTTGATTTTATATAGAAATAGAGCCAGAAAAATTTTCTTTTATGATGTGTTTTTAACACTATACTTTGAATAAAGAAAATATATTCATTTAAACATTTTTATTGGATTTATTTACATATTTTGATACCCTGATAATTGTAGTGGGAAATATATCAATTCACTTGAGAAACTTAAGCGCTGGGAGATATTTTCTTTTCTTGTTTATAGTTACGGAGAGGTTAGTGGAAATCCTTTCTCTTCCCCCTAGCAGCTTTCATCTATCAAGTGAGGCAAACAAGCGCAGTCCTCAAATCTGTTTTTTCACGTACTAGTTTGTGCTCTGTCACCCTTACATATTAGGAATAACTGCACTGAATGGTCAGAGTAAGCTTATGCGCTATATTAGAATACCATGCTTTAAACGTCTTTTGAGAAAATATTTGTTGGTTAAGTTACTGTTTCCTACTCCTGTCATTGGTTCTTAGTCTTGTGAGTAATGGTGAGTGTCCTGTGCTGGGCGGCCCACGGATGCGATCGCAGCCACAAAACTGCAGCTGAAGATGAATGAGGGCCCTCATTCAGCTTCAGTTGCAGTTTTGTATTTTAGCAAAACTGTAACTGGCTGCAATCGCATGCTGGGGGCTGCCCAGCACAGGGCAAGGCTGCCCAGCATGCAAATACCCAACAGCGATGCGATCGCAATTCAATTGGAGTTGAGGACATAAAATTGCAGTGAGTTGTACATGTACACCATCATGTTTTATTCTGCATAATACGTTTTGTGGCCGCTACTGCATAGAAAAATATGGTCATAGGTAGGCAAGGTTATGCAGGGCCAGATTATGGGCCACAAAGGCTTAGGGCTGTCAATGACCAATAACCTATTGTGAGCAGTGCAGGCCCTAACCAATATAATGCCCTAGGCAAGATTTTGGATGGTGCCCCCTAGCACCGCCGCTAGTTCCACCTCTGACCCTGCACCCCTTTCCCATCACCATTACTATTCACCCATAGCAGTCCCCTATATTTTAAATAAGAACAGTGCGCACATTTGGAACACAACTCAAAAAGGGGCATGTTCTTGCTGGGAAGGGGCATGGTCACACAATAGTACCCCCAATTAAAATTAAGCCATACAATAGACCTGATTTATTCACATTTTATCATGCACTAGTGTCCCTTATTCACGTTACATCACACAGTAGTGCCACTTTACCTTATATAAATGACTCCTCACAATAGTGTCCCTTATTCATGTTAGATCACACAGTAGTACTACTTTACCTTATAAACGTTACTCTTCACAATAGTGCCCCTTATTCACATTACATCACACTGAATTGCTCCTTATTCATATTACACCACTCCATATTGCTCTTTATTCACATTAGACCACACAGTAGTGCCCTTTCTATACATTATGCCACACAGTAGAGCACCTTTTACACATAATGCCACACATTAGTAATGCCTTTATACACATAATACCACACAGTAATGCCCCTTACACATATGACACACATTATTAATGTCCTTATAAACATGATGTACCTTACACATTATGCCTATGTTTATTAATGCCCTTATACACATAATCGGGGTAATTCCGAGTTGATCGCAGCAGCAAATTTGTTAGCAGTTGGGCAAAACCATGTGCACTTCAGGGGGGCAGATATAACATTTGCAGAGAGAGTTAGATTTGGGTGGGTTATTTTGTTTCTGTGCAGGGTAAATACTGGCTGCTTTATTTTTACACTGCAATTTAGTTTCAGTTTGAACACACCCCACCCAAATCTAACTCTCTCTGCAAATGTTATATCTGCCACACCTGCAGTGCAAATGGTTTTGCCCAACTGCTAACAAATTTGTTGCTGCGATCAACTCGGAATTACCCCCAATGTCCCTTACACATATGCTGCACATTATTAATGCTCTTATACACATAATGACACACATACTGTAATGTCCATTTCACATATGTCGCACATTATTAATGCCCATATACACATAATGACACACATAGTGCCCCTTACACATGCCACACATTATTAATGCATTTATAGAAATTACACACATAATACCCCTAACACTACTGACAACCAACCCACCTGCGCACAGCACTCACACGGCCGCTAACACTGTGATCTCTGTCTCTGCTTGGATACAGATGTGTCCTCATACATCTCTCCTCAATACGCCATGCAGCAGGAGATGCCTGGCGTGAATCAGCTGGCTGCTCTGCTAACGTCGGGCGCCTTTTTGCTGAAAATGCGTCTTATTTGCATTACAGTGTGGCTAGGATGCACAAGCAGTTTCTGCTAATTAAAATGATATGCTGCATGCCTATATTCTGTGTGCGACTGTATTCCTGTAAATCACTGTAACTTAGCATTTCGTATGCATATACAGCCACAGTCACACACACAATATAGGCATGCTGCATATTATTTTAATCAGCAGAAGCTGCTTGTGCCCCAAGGCATACCAAATGCCCTAGGCATTTGCCTAGTTTGCCTATGCCTAAGGCCGGCTCTGATTGTGAGATGTGAAGGAGCTGTGACCATTGCTGTGTGGGTGTGGCCAGTGCCATCCAGGCGTGCACCCCCCACATTATCACACATAATGTCTCCCTAAATACATTAAAATAGAAAAGTTCCTTTATGTTATGAGGAAAATAGCAATACTATTTTAATCATTTGATTTATGGCCGACCATGTGGCCAGCTGGGTGGCTGATTATCATCATGCTATTGTGATGATGGGCCTCTTCTGATACCCTGCCCAAGCAAGGTATCGTCATTAAAGACGCTGCTTTGGGATAGAAATCCACAACTACATCGTTCGTTGTGCTCATACGCCGCGCGTGCGCATTGTGCCGCATACGCAGAACTGCCGTTTTTTAGCCTGATCGCTGCGCTGAGAACAAATGCAGCTAGCGATCAACTCAGAATGACCCCCATAGTCAAAATCAAAAGCACAGATAGTCAAAATTGGTGCTTCTGGGCTCTGGGGGAGTTCAAGGAAAATTGCATAGTCAAATCGTCCATAGCAAGGATCTCACCGTGTGTATGCACCTTAAGCCCTGGTTCATGTTGGAAGCCTGTGCTGCCAGTCCCTGTCCTTCTGCAGCTCTTGTCTTTGTCTGACTGTGTTACTAAGGGAATCCGTATACAGTTGCAAGAAAAAGTATGTGAACCCTTTGGAATTTCCTGGATTTGTGCATAAATTGGTCATAAAATTTGTTCTGATCTTCATCTAAGTCACAACAATAGACAAACACAGTCTGCTGAAACTAATACCACACAAACAATTATGTGTTCTCATGTTTTTATTGAACACACCATGTAAACATTCACAGTGCAGGGTGGACAAAGTATGTGAACCCCTAGGCAAATGACTACTCCAAGAGCTAATTTGAGTCAGGAGTCAGCCAACCTGGAGTCTAATCAATGAGACGAGATTGGAGGTGTTGGTTAAAGCTGCCCTGCCCTATAAAAAACACACACCAGTTTTGAGTTTGCAATTCTCAAGAAGCATTGCCTGATGTGAACCATGCCTCGCAGAAAAGAGCTCTCAGAAGACCTACGATTAAGAATTGTTGACTTGCATAAAGCTGGAAAGGGTTACAAAAGTATCTCTAAAAGCCTTGATGCTCATCAGTCCACGGTAAGACAAATTGTCTATAAATGGAGAAATTTCAGCACTGTTGCTACTCTCCTTAGGAGGAGGCGTCCTGTAAAGATGACTTCAAGAGCACAGCGCAGAATGAGGTGAAGAAGAATCCTAGAGTGTCAGCTAAAGACTTACAGAAATCTCTGGCACATGCTAACATCTCTGTTGACGAATCAACCATACGTAAAACACTGAAAAAGAATGGAGTTCATGGGAGGAAACCACGGAGGAAGCCCCTGCTGTCCAAAAAAAAAACATTGCTGCACATTTGAAGTTTGCAAAAGAGCACCTGAATGTTCCACAGCACTACTGGCTAAATATTCTGTGGACAGATTAAACAAAAGTTGAGTTGTTTGGAAGGAACACACAACACTATGTGTAGAGAAAAAAAGTCACAGCACACCAACATCAAAACCTCATCCCAACTGTGAAGTATGGTGGAGGGGGCATCATGGTTTGGGGCTGCTTTGCTGTCTCAGGGCCTGGACAGATTGCGATCATCGACGGAAAAATTCCCAAGTTTATCAAAACATTTTGCAGGAGAACTTAAGGCCATCTGTCCACCAATTGAAGCTCAACAGAAGATGGGTGATGCAACAGGACAACAACCCAAAGCACTGAAGTAGATCAACAACAGAATGGCTTCAACAGAAGAAAATACGCCTTCTGGAATGGCCCAGTCAGAGTCCTGACCTCAACCCAATTGAGATTCTGTGGCATGACCTCAAGAAAGAGATTCACACCAGACAACCCAAGAATATTGCTGAACTGAAACAGTTTTGTAAAGAGGAATGGTCCAAAATTCCCCCTGACCGTTGTGCAGGTCTGATATGCAACTATAGGAAACGTTTGTTTGAGGTTATTGCTGCCAAAGGAGGGTCAACCAGTTATTAAATCCAATGGTTCACATACTTTGTCCACCCGACACTGTGAATGTTTACATGGTGTGTTCAATAAAAGCTTGAGAACATATAATTGTCTGTGTGGTATTAGTTTCGGCAGACTGTGTTTGTCTGTTGTTGTGACTTAGATGAAGATCAGAACACATTTGATGACCAATTTATGCACAAATCAAGGAAATTCCAAAGGGTTCACATACTTTTCTTGCAACTGTATATTCCCGGCGGACGGGATGGCCAATAGCCCCTGTGCGTCGATATTCTGGCTGTTGGCATTGTCGGCTGTCAGGATTCCGGTGTCGGTATCCTGACCGCCGGGATCCCAACAGCTAGCAAATTGATTGCCTCCCATCCTAAGGATTACCGTAGCTAAGTATTGATGGACTTTACCTATGCCTTGTGGATATCTCAAGTTATACCATTATGCTGAGTACTCTGTGAGTTCACTAATTACTGTGGACTTTATCTGTGCTCTGTGGATTCTCAAGCTATTTACTACTGCAAGCTCTCATTAGACTTTCGTGTTATATCTGCTTTTCATATTGCAAATGTCAACCAAGATTTAATACTTGGACACTGACTCTAGACTGAAATAAAGTCACTGTGAATTTCATCATTCCTGTGGATGATCATTACTAATAGCAGAATATTCTGTGTTTAATTTTGTGCTGCATCCAAGCTTTAGTTCAGATCTCGGTACTTAGGGGCTAATTCAGATCTGATCGCTGCTGTGCGTTTTCGCACAGTGGGCGATCAGGTCTGAACTGCGCATGAGCAGGCACCGCAGTGCATCGGCGCATGCCAGAGATGCGATCAGCATCTCTGCCCAGCGATTGCCTCTGCCTGATTGACAGGCAGAGGCGTTCGCTGGGTGGGAGAGGGCGGGCCGACTGGCATTGAGCTGCGCTGGTAGGGAGCTACTCTTCAGGTGCAAAAAGCATCGCCGCCGTGCAATGCTTTTGTACCTGTGTGTGTGTGTGTGTGGGGGGGGGCAGAGCCAGACATGCGAGGCGGACTAGCCCTGTGTTGGGTGTCCCCCCGCATGTCAGTGAAAGTGATCGTAGATGTGCTAAATTTAGCACATCTACGATCAAGTCTGAATTACCCCCTTATTCCTTAGCTGCATTCACCTGTGTCTAAGTATTGTGCTGCACTATTGAACGCTCATTACTTCTTTGGTACAACTTCACATTCAAAGTCTGCATAACATAATCCCTAAGAATAAACACAGGTGTTTCATAACAGACCACTAGCTAATAGCCAGAGTAACCGCTTCAGAGCCCCATATGCAGCAGGGTTTTCTGAACTGTAATTTTAGACACACATCTATTCATTTTGATGGTGAGCTGCTCCACTGTAGTGTGTCAGTCGGCTCTCATGCACCTTCATAGCCGATGTTCACCTCTCACATCAATGGCCACAGTTTCCATGTAGGTTATTCGCAATGTTGCCATTTGTAAAGTCACGCTACACCTTCACCACAGCAGCATGTGAGCAGTTCACAAACTGCGCTGTTTCAGATATACTGCTGAATGCCGATAATCATCCCTCTTTGCAACTCTGATAAATATCACCTTTTTCCTTTGACAGGAATGAGTGATATGTGTACAGCCTATCATACACCTTTTATACCCAACAAGCCAGCGCACGACATGTGCTTCTTTGTGCTTCACAACATTCTTCATGGGAACGTGCTGCCGACGTCAAATGTAGGAGGTGGTCATAATAATGTAACTCGACTGTGTGTGTGTACATATATATATTTATAAACACACAAACAAACACACACAGTTTATATATCATACCTCCCAACTGTCCCGATTATCACAGTGTTCCACGGTGTGGGGAGGGGGGAGCTGGGAAGCTCCTTATCACTAGCAGGTCTTGCGGTGAATATACACTGTGCACTGCATCTATTCATGGGTGACGGAGGGGCTGCAGGCATGACAGCAGCTCATAGAGTGCTGGGCATGCCCCACCAGTGACAAGAAAACTGTGGCATGGCTCGCGATTCTGGCACTGATGCGAAGCCTCGCCCTCTTTTGCAGAGGCCTCTCCCCCTTTTAGGCAGCGCGCGCCAAAGGCACCTCCATCTTTCACAATGTTGGAAGGTATGGTATAAATATATGTTTCAATATATATAGCAGAGATCTGGCACTCACTGCAAGTAAGTTGTCCTCTGCGTAATGGAGTATTACCTCCGAACAAAGAAACAAACAGTGATGTCATCCATAGTTGGTCCTGCCTTTTTTAGTCTTAAATCCCTGAGTGCCGCCATCGCTGCTTCATTTTTTATATATGAATCCACAGGTCCGGCACTCCCAGTTACAAGAGAAGCTCCATGAGTGCCGTCACAGAATAATACAGCATAGAAATCGGAGGTGAGGCACTCCATTAAATGAAAAGATTCAGTGCACTTAAATGCTACTATAACTTTGCTTTGCATGTTAAATTTTATATATATATATATATATATATATATATATTGTTCTAGTGGTAAATCAGTTGCGCCTTCAGTGTTCATGAATAATACATTACAAATCCTTAGATGATAGTGAAAATATGCGTACCAGACATACGTAGAACAGTCGCCTTATATAAAGTGTCTTTGCATCGGGATGTTCCTTACTCGTACTGACTCTCCGTTTCCATCCGTCCAGGTGTTGGTGTGGAGTTTGTACGTATATGCAAGACAATGTATCAGTACACTGCTCTTTGAAAGTGACAAAGTGCTGCTTTGTGCAAAATTTGCAATAAAGTGAACTTTGCAATAAAGTGAATATGTGCAGAAAAAGTGCTTATAAGTGCTTGTTCAAAAATATGGATAAAAATAAAGTAAATGCGAATATGTTGCTGACAGTGTGCTAACTACCTTTTTTCTTAGGTAATGTGCTTAGATACCATTTATTAAGGGTGCAACACCGTATAGCTCAGTAATTCAGAGGAGATCTAGAAGGGGTATATTTACATGAAGCACTTACATACAAAGTTGCACTAAATTAAATGATGCTGCCGTCATTCCGTCATCAGACTTATGTACCTTAAAAAAGTCCCATGCGGGAAGGAAAAGCCTCTGATAGTGTAGTATCATTTAAAAAAACATTTTAATAATACATAAAGCGACAGAAAAACATATATACTTTATATAAGGCGACTGTTCTACGTATGTCTGGTACGCATATTTTCACTATCATCTAAGGATTTGTAATGTATTATTCACGAACACTGAAGGCGCAACTGATTTACCACTAGAACAATTTTGAAAACTAAGTTCCCCTGGGAATTGGACCTTTTTGAAATCTGGTTGCGACACCATTTGTCTTGGGAGTGTTTTCCAATCTTTGCACTGTTTCACTTGTAATTTAAGATCTCCCATTTTGGGGATATCTGGTTATAGAATATTCAGGTTGTAGCGCTATTTGCACTTTTTTGTACACAATATATATATATATATATATATTAACTATACCCTTATCCTGTACTTCGAGCAAGAGATAACTGCACCTCTCAATGTTTCCTGTGTGAGAAGGACACCAAGACAAAATTTTTATAAATAGTATGAATGATGCTGGAATTAAAAGTATGAAGTATTGCATTTTACTCAGTAAATAGTCATTCAGAGGCTTATTTACTAATCCCTATTTTTTTTACATTAAAATTATTGTTGTGTACAATCCTATTGACAACATCAAACACCTATGAGCTTGTCAATTAAATAATGATAATCTACCAATAAGTATCCTAAAATGTATAAAATTTTACAGATTCTTTATTAAAACCAATATTTCAATAATAATATACAGAAATTCTTTGGCTTATTCATACAGTAATTGTTGGAATACAGCCCAAAAATTGATCTTACACAGATTTCCCAGAGCTCTTGCCATGGAGAAACAAGGATCACAGTATTGTGTCTTTCCATATAAAACCCAACGTGTTTCATCTCTTACGAGACTTCATCAGGGGTGCATCTTTAAAGGCGCATAAAGAATTATTCCAACAGAGAGTATATGTGTCAAGGAAATGGTCCACTGTGTAGATACCACACTTAATTTATGCTGCCTATTTATCCCCACTCAGTCAGTGAAGGCTGTGTGTAAAAAATGTTTTATTATTCATTGTCTCACACACACACACACACACACACACACACACACACACACACACACACACACACACACAAATATTATATATACATAATATATATATATATATATATATATATATATATATATACAGAGGCAGAACTTGCGCCAGTGCAAGCGGTGCAGTGCACTGGGGCCCAGCGCTGTGAAGGGCCCATAGCCGGCAGCAGTATAATGAGTTAGACCGACTCATTACACGCTGCCACCGCTGAACTGCTGCTGCGGGTCCGAACTGAGGATGCCTGTTTGCGGTCCCCGGCACCAGTGATGTGAGAAGGGTGATCACATCACCCTTCATCTCGGCTGCAGCTCTCAGCTTCCTGGACTGAGTCACTGTGACTGCATACTGGACAGGGGGGGAGAGGGAGGGAGAGGGGAATCACGGCAGCAGTGTGTGTATACAGAAGAGTGAGGACTGAGGAGACGTCACGTCAGTGCACTCAGCCCCCGCACAGTGAGGAGCCTTGCCGGAGCCAGAGCTAGCCTAGGAGGTGGAAAGTGTGCAACTTGTGGAAAATGAAAACATATGTAAAGTAAAGAGTTTGTGTTTTGCTGGCAATGTGTGTGTTTAGCTATGGGTGTGTGTGTGTTTCAGTGTATACTTTATATGTATTTTCCTATGTCTGTTTTGCTGTGTGCGTGTGTGTTTCTGTATATACTGTATATGTATTTTGCTATGTCTGTGTAGCTGTGTGTGTGTGTGTGTGTGTGTGTGTGTGTGTGTTTAGCTATGGGTGTGTGTGTGTGTCTGTATATACTGTATGTGTATTTTGCTATGTCTGTTTAGCTGTGTGTGTGTGTGTGTGTGTGTGTGTGTGTGTGTTTAGCTATGGGTGTGTGTGTTTCTGTGTATATACTGTATATGTATTTTGCTATGTGTGTTTAGCTGTATTTATGTGTTGTGTGTGTGTGTGTGTTTTCTGTAGATGTGTCTGTGTATATGTGTCTTGCTTTGCGTATGTTTTACTATGTGTGTGTGTGTGTGTGTGTGTGTGTGTGTATATCCATATCTATAGATGTAGCCACACTCATCCAACCCGCGATGAGTTCGCATCACGGCATGGATGGCGCGACTAGTGTGCCCATGTCTATGAAGCGCGTGTGTGTGTACGCATGCAAGCCATAGACATCTATGGAATGAACGGAGGCAGCGACTAGCCACAGCACGGCGTTCACTGCAGCTTGCTGTGATGCGTACGCCAGTTCCAACACATCGCGGCAACGATAAGGCTGTCTTCATCTCACATTCCTGGTTGTAAATGTTGACGTGTGCGTCGCTCTACTGTGTGGCGTACCATGTATAAGGCTCTCTACTGTGTGGCGTACCATATATAAGGCTCTCTACTGTGTGGCGTACCTTGTATAAGCCTCTCTACTGTGTGGCGTACCATGTATAAGGCTCTCTACTGTGTGGCGTACCATGTATAAGCCTCTCTACTGTGTGGCGTACCATGTATAAGCCTCTCTACTGTGTGGCGTACCATGTATAAGGCTCTCTACTGTGTGGCGTACCGTGTATAAGCCTCTCTACTGTGTGGCGTACCGTGTATAAGCCTCTCTACTGTGTGGCGCAACGTGTATAAGCCTCTCTACTGTGTGGCGTACCGTGTATAAGCCTCTCTACTGTGTGGCGCAACGTGTTTAAGCCTCTCTACTGTGTGGTGTAACGTGTATAAGCCTCTCTACTGTGTGGTGTACCGTCTATAAGCTTCTCTACTGTGTGGCGCAACGTGTATAAGCCTCTCTACTGTGTGGCGTAACGTGTATAAGGCTCTCTTCTGTGTGGTGTACTGTGTATAAGGCTCTCTACTGTGTGGCGTACTGTGTATAAGGCTCTCTACTGTGAATTGGGAGTACTACTGTGTGGCGACACCCCTTGTTAGTGAGATAAAACACCGTATTTTGGGCGACGCCATTTCCCTGTTTTTAATATGGGAGGGAGCCCAATGCATATTGTTGCACCTGGGCCCACCATTCTCTAGTTCCGCCACTGTGTATATATATATATATATATATATATATATATATATAAGCACAATGAAGCGGCACTCCTGCAAAGTTGCAAAGTTGATTAAGAGGGCACCGGGCAAGCTGACTGTGATTTTGATTTCATGAGTGCTGAATACAAATACTATATATATATATATATATATATATATATATATATATATATATATATATATATATATAGAAAAAATCCAAGAATAACCACACAGGTGATTGTACCCAGAAATACCAGCACACAGCTTAGATGCAAAAGAAGAAGTTTTACTTGTCCAGAAAAATCATTTAAAAAGGCAACAAGCATATAGCACACATGATGGTAGCAGCATGAATAGATCAATGAGTACTTATCATTCCGACAGCTGTTTCGACTATCTTCATCATGGGAATAGATAAAGTGACATGGTGCTGTACACTGCCATCCGCAGTGTCTGGTTCCAAAGTGACGTGTGCCTGAAAAGCTTAGCCCATGAGTGCATTAAATAGTGTGTGAAATACTTACCTGTAAGCTGTCTCACCTGTTCCCCGTCACACGTGGACATCAGCTGCGTTACATCCAAGCAGCACGGCATGCCGTGAACCGGAAGTGACGTGCAGGGGAGGGTATTAACCGCTGCACATCGTCAGTGACCAAACGATGGAGCCGGGACCTGTCCATCCTGCACGGAGACATAAGTCTCCGTAACTGTGTCCTGGTGTGAAGAATCACCCTCGGGCCGCGCGTCACTTCTAACGCGTTACCCGTGGCAACCAACAGGTCGTGCTTAAAACAGTCCGGGTAAACGAACACACCCGGAACTGAAGAAGCATCAGACCTGTTTCCGGGGACAAGGGGAGAGGCGCACAGGCAAAGAAAAACAGTGTAAGATAACATTGAACTAATAAAAATGAATAAAAATGAAAATAAATTAGATGCACACTTACATCCTGATGATGAATCTACTGATAATAAAGCATGTCTATGGCCAGTCATAAATGATTTAACAATGAATTGAACTGAATTTAAATCTGTCACTGACTACATTCTTAGTTATTATATATAAATCATGCCTTATAACAAAGCCCCAATTTATAGGCCTTTCAGTAAGTAGGTATATAAATCAACTGAAGTGTGCATATAAGCATAAACAGTTAATCTAATTAATAAACAAATAAACAAAAAATACATAGATAAAACAATGGATCCGGATGCAGAGTCATCAGGCTCACATGTGTTCACGTACATAAAAAATGTGAAGTGAAAAAAAATGTAAATATAAAAAAAGAAAAGAAAAAAATATATTTATTTATAAAAAAGGTACCAACGAGAATTCCTCATTAAGTCCCAATGGTGAAAGGGAAAATAATCGTCGGATCCAGCGGCATTCCTGTTGTAATAGCAGCTTATGCCGGTCACCACCCCTCTTCAATGGTGGTATGTGGTCAATGGGCATGAATAAAAGATCTTTAATGTGGTGACCTTGATGAACGAAGTGTTTAGCAACTGGCGGAGTGGAATTTTCAATTTTGATGAACGCTTTCTTAATTGATGACCGGTGCAAGGCCATCCGTTCTTTGAGCATTCTAATAGTCTTTCCGACATATAGTTTCTTGCAGGGGCATTGGATCACGTAAACGACATATTTGGTCTCACATGTCATTCGATGTTTCAGTCGAAAAGTGTCTCCCCTAGTTGGATGGACGAACGTGCTACCTGTGTGCATATGCTTGCAATTAACACAGGAGCCACATTTGTGTGCTCCTGGTTTCAATTTTAGCCAACCATTGCCTTGTTGCGACATTGGTGCTATATCAGAATAGGTGATCTGATCCTTGAGATTTGGACTACGTTTGTAGCTAAATAATGGTAAGCTGTCACAGAATTTTCCCATAGTCGAATCTGCCTGTAAAATATGCCAATGCTTGGAGATCGCACGTCTCATGGCACCAGAGGCGACAGAATATGTGCTGGAAAAGACCAATCGTCCAATCTCTGGATCTTTATTCTTGGATCAAGCACAAAAAATACAGGAGGCAGGAATTACAAGGGGGGACGGAAATAACTGTCTTCAATCTATCAGATTACACTCCAACAGAGGCAGAAATGGCAGTATTATCTAAAGGACTCACTTTTGTTCAAACATATAAACAAAACAAGTTTGATTGTGAGGTCGAATTATTTAAATTTTTTCGACAATTAAAACTTAAAGATTATTTCTCAAAAAGGGATACTGTTTCTGTCAAAAGGAGTCAATTTAAAACACCCAGTAACTTTGACCCACCATCCATGAATCCTGCCATTGAGGTTTTTATTAATTTAGTTAAAAAAGAAACTTTACCTTGCATCAATAATATTAAAATTAAAAATCACAATATGACTAAATTAGAAAGACTGGCAGTCAAATCTCTAAGGGATAACCCAAATGTTATCATACGCCCCGCCGATAAGGGTGGGGGCGTGGTATTATTAAATCGTACTGATTACATTGATGAAATCAATCGGCAATTAGCCGACAAACAATGTTATAAACAACTCCGATTTGATCCAACCAATAATTTTAAACGTGAGGCAGATTCCATAATTGGTTTAGGTGTTTCTAATTATTGGATTGATGATCAAACAGCTAAATTCCTTACCCAGGACTTTCCCCGCATTCCTTTGATTTATGTTTTGCCCAAAGTCCACAAATGTCTGGACAAACCCCCTGGGAGACCTATCATTTCCTCCAGGGGCTCTTTGTGCCAGACATTATCCCAATATGTGGACTTTTTTCTGCAGCCGGTTGTGCAATCAACGCCATACTTTATTAAGGATACTTCAGATTTCTTATCGAAATTAAAGGCAGTTGGTCCTCTTCCCAATGACTGCATACTGGTGACACTCGATGTCACCAGTTTATACACTTGTATCAATCATCTTGAGGGCATTGAGGCAACTAGGAAGGCCATTACCTCCAGTCCACAGTATGAGGGTCCACCAAGTGAATTTTTGTTACTTTTGTTAGATTTTATCTTACACAAAAATTATTTTTTGTTTGAAAATTCATTTTACTTACAATTACAGGGCACAGCGATGGGGTCCAATGTGGCCCCATCGTATGCTAATTTGTTTATGTTTCAGTATGAACAACAATATATCATGGCAGATCCGAAATTTTCATCCTACATTTTATTTTATGTGCGATATATTGATGACCTGTTCATGCTGTGGACTGGGGGTGAGGCTGAGCTTCAACAATTTATTACCAAATTAAATCAAATTCCAGGGTCTATTAGGCTCACATGTGTTCACGACTTTTTGTCTATTAATTTTTTGGATGTTACGATCAAATTAAACAACGGGTCCATCACCACCCAGGTTTATAGGAAGCCTACAGATAAAAACTCTCTCTTGTTGGCTACGAGCTTCCATCCGCAGCCATTAAAGAAGGGACTACCCTTCTCCCAACTTTTACGTGTGAAACGCATAACTTCGGATGAATTATTATTACCAGCTGCTTTGACCGAGATGGGCAAGAAATTCATCGAGAGGGGCTATGATCCGACTGAGATACAAGGAGCGATCACGAGATGTCTCCAGATGGAACGTTCAGACGTATTAAGATCCAAGAATAAAGATCCAGAGATTGGACGATTGGTCTTTTCCAGCACATATTCTGTCGCCTCTGGTGCCATGAGACGTGCGATCTCCAAGCATTGGCATATTTTACAGGCAGATTCGACTATGGGAAAATTCTGTGACAGCTTACCATTATTTAGCTACAAACGTAGTCCAAATCTCAAGGATCAGATCACCTATTCTGATATAGCACCAATGTCGCAACAAGGCAATGGTTGGCTAAAATTGAAACCAGGAGCACACAAATGTGGCTCCTGTGTTAATTGCAAGCATATGCACACAGGTAGCACGTTCGTCCATCCAACTAGGGGAGACACTTTTCGACTGAAACATCGAATGACATGTGAGACCAAATATGTCGTTTACGTGATCCAATGCCCCTGCAAGAAACTATATGTCGGAAAGACTATTAGAATGCTCAAAGAACGGATGGCCTTGCACCGGTCATCAATTAAGAAAGCGTTCATCAAAATTGAAAATTCCACTCCGCCAGTTGCTAAACACTTCGTTCATCAAGGTCACCACATTAAAGATCTTTTATTCATGCCCATTGACCACATACCACCATTGAAGAGGGGTGGTGACCGGCATAAGCTGCTATTACAACAGGAATGCCGCTGGATCCGACGATTATTTTCCCTTTCACCATTGGGACTTAATGAGGAATTCTCGTTGGTACCTTTTTTATAAATAAATATATTTTTTTCTTTTCTTTTTTTATATTTACATTTTTTTTCACTTCACATTTTTTATGTACGTGAACACATGTGAGCCTGATGACTCTGCATCCGGATCCATTGTTTTATCTATGTATTTTTTGTTTATTTGTTTATTAATTAGATTAACTGTTTATGCTTATATGCACACTTCAGTTGATTTATATACCTACTTACTGAAAGGCCTATAAATTGGGGCTTTGTTATAAGGCATGATTTATATATAATAACTAAGAATGTAGTCAGTGACAGATTTAAATTCAGTTCAATTCATTGTTAAATCATTTATGACTGGCCATAGACATGCTTTATTATCAGTAGATTCATCATCAGGATGTAAGTGTGCATCTAATTTATTTTCATTTTTATTCATTTTTATTAGTTCAATGTTATCTTACACTGTTTTTCTTTGCCTGTGCGCCTCTCCCCTTGTCCCCGGAAACAGGTCTGATGCTTCTTCAGTTCCGGGTGTGTTCGTTTACCCGGACTGTTTTAAGCACGACCTGTTGGTTGCCACGGGTAACGCGTTAGAAGTGACGCGCGGCCCGAGGGTGATTCTTCACACCAGGACACAGTTACGGAGACTTATGTCTCCGTGCAGGATGGACAGGTCCCGGCTCCATCGTTTGGTCACTGACGATGTGCAGCGGTTAATACCCTCCCCTGCACGTCACTTCCGGTTCACGGCATGCCGTGCTGCTTGGATGTAACGCAGCTGATGTCCACGTGTGACGGGGAACAGGTGAGACAGCTTACAGGTAAGTATTTCACACACTATTTAATGCACTCATGGGCTAAGCTTTTCAGGCACACGTCACTTTGGAACCAGACACTGCGGATGGCAGTGTACAGCACCATGTCACTTTATCTATTCCCATGATGAAGATAGTCGAAACAGCTGTCGGAATGATAAGTACTCATTGATCTATTCATGCTGCTACCATCATGTGTGCTATATGCTTGTTGCCTTTTTAAATGATTTTTCTGGACAAGTAAAACTTCTTCTTTTGCATCTAAGCTGTGTGCTGGTATTTCTGGGTACAATCACCTGTGTGGTTATTCTTGGATTTTTTCTATATGATTACACCAACCGTGCACCAGCGTTTTCTAAATGATAAGTGAGAAGCGGCTGCTTTTGTGGATTTGTATATATATATATATATATATATATATATATTTATTTACACCAGATGTAGTAAAAAAGAATGGCACCACACCCATTACCCGGGATATTACTGCAGTAGGCAGGGGACACACATTTCACCTCATTTCACAGCCACCAGTGCCTGGCCTCAGGACAACGGTGCACACCTACCTCATATAGCGACACCAGTTAGGAGCTACTTCCTGTCACCAACCACCTACAGCACCATGTAAGAAGTGAGTCCAGCAGCCGGGACCACTGAGGAACAGGGGGGCTGCTGCTGCATGGCCCCTAAACTGCACGGTGGATGTAATGTGCGGTGTTTCACCTGACCACACAGCCAACTGACCCTCTGCTGCTCCAGGACATTGGTGCCTCTGCCATGTTGTGGGTAAGGGGGCAAGCTGCCCCCTTATCCCCCTGCCCCTGTTCTGGTGCCTCTGCCAGGAACCTAGCTCCCAAACCCCAGCAGCTCCCTGTACACAGTCGTCCGCTGCGCTGTGGGTTAAAATTCTAAATCGCGGCAACCACCAGAGATGGTACAGGGCTGCGCATATCACACAGCGAACAGAAGATCTAATAGAATATTTAAGTAGATTTGTTAAATAGGTTACATAGATATAATGTGATCTACATGGCTACACACTATAATAAAACAACAGTATTAAAATAAATGAATCACCTTCAGGCTAACATGAGACGTTTCATCCGTTTCTAATTGCAAAATGTTCTCTGGTGAGATATGGGTCCATCTTTTCTGTTGTAGTTCACGTTCTTTGCGGTACTTTCTACAGAAAGATTGAGGATGCAGTAGTATAATAAGTAAACAGTGATAGAGCTCAGAATCTAAAACAACTATTAAATAATTTCAACTCAATTCTAAGTAGCTCAATTAAACAGCTATGTACTGTATGGTGACCCTCATTACTAAGCATACTCTCTCTTCAGAGCTCATTTCCACATTCTGTATATACTGGAAAATACAAACTCGTGCAAACTTGTAGTCTGTAGAGGATACTGGGGTTCCATTTTGTACCATGGGGTATAGACAGGTCCACTAGGACCCATGGGCACTTTAAGAATTTGATAGTGTGGGCTGGCTCCTCCCTCTATGCCTCTCCTACCAGACTCAGTCTAGGAAACTGTACCCGAGGAGACAGACATACTTTGAGAGAAGGATATAAAAGGATAGTGTTGAGATTCCGACCCAGCACACACAAACAAGAGGAAAGTTACGCTAACCCAACTGGAAACAGGAACAGCAACAGCTGAACCAACCATACTTAACCAAGTAACAGTGCAGGCAGAACGAAGCCCCGGGCGGGCGCCCAGTATCCTCTACGGACTACGAGAAAAGGATTTACCGGTAGGTAATTAAAATCCTATTTTCTCTTACGTCCTAGAGGATACTGGGGTTCCATTTAGTACCATGGGGAAGTACTAAAGCTCCGAAACCAGGTGGGAGAGTGCTCAGGTTCCTGCAGAACTGATTGACCAAACTGAAGGTCCTCAGAGACCAAAGTATCGAACTTGTAAAACTTAGCAAACGTGTTAGAACCCGACCAAGGGGGTCATTCCGAGTTGTTCGCTCGTTATTTTTTTCTCGCAACGGAGCGATTAGTCGCTAATGCGCATGCGCAATGTCCGCAGTGCGACTGCGCCAAGTAAATTTGCTATGCAGTTAGGTATTTTACTCACGGCATTACAAGGTTTTTTCTTCGTTCTGGTGATCGTAATGTGATTGACAGGAAGTGGGTGTTTCTGGGCGGAAACTGGCCGTTTTATGGGTGTATGCGAAAAAAAACGCTACCGTTTCTGGGAAAAACGCGGGAGTGTCTGAAGAAATGGGGGAGTGTCTGGGCGAACGCTGGGTGTGTTTGTGACGTCAAACCAGGAACGAAACTGACTGAACTGATCGCAGTTGCCGAGTAAGTGTGGAGCTACTCAGAAACTGCTAAGAAGTGTCTATTCGCAATTCTGCTAATCTTTCGTTCGCAATTTTACTATGCTAAGATTCACTCCCAGTAGGCGGCGGCTTAGCGTGTGCAAAGCTGCTAAAAGCAGCTTGCGAGCGAACAACTCGGAATGAGGGCCCAAGTGGCTGCTCGGCTGAGCTGTAAAGCCGAGACACAGCAGGCAGCCGCCCAAGAAGAACCCATCAACCTAGTAGAGTGGGCCTGTACAGATCTTGGAACCGGCAAGCCTGTCTTGGAAAAAACATGCTGGATAGCGAGCCTGATTCAGCGTGCAATTGACTGCTGAGAAGCAGGACACCCAATCTTATTGGGATCATCAAGAACAAACAGTGCGTCTGATTTTCTGTGATGAGCTGTTCTCTTTACAGACACCTTCAAAGCCCTTCCAAAGACTTTGAAGTAGCAGAAGTGTCGGTAACCACTGGAACCACAATAGGTTGGCTGTTTTGAAACGCCAACACCACTTTAGGAAGAAATTGCTGACGAGTCCTGAGTTCAGCTCTATCTTCAGAAAAGATGAAATAGGGCTCTTGTGAGACAACGCCCCCAGCTCCGACATACATGCCTCGCCGAAGCCAAGGCCAACAGTGTGACGGTCTTCCACGTTAGATCTTTTATGTCTACCTTCACTAATGGTTCAAACCAGTTTGGAGTAATTGCAGTACCAAATTTAGATCCCAAGGCGCCGTGGGAGGTACCAAGGGAGGTTGGATGTTCAAGAATGTCTGTACCTCAGGGAGAGAAGCCAATTGTTTCTGAAAGAAAATGGATAAGGCCGAAATCTGGACTTTTATGGAGCCCAGCCAGAGGCCCACATCCACACCCACCTGCAGAAAAGCAGGAAACGTCCCAGATGAAATTCCACTGCAGAATAATTTCTGCTCTCACATCAAGAGACGTATTTCTTCCAAATACGGTGGTAATGTCTAGACACTACCCCCTTCCTGGCTTGGATCATAGTATAAATAACCTTGTCAGGGGTCCCTCTCCTGGCTAGAATCAGCCGTTCAACTTCCATGCTGTGAAACATAGCCGCAGTAAGACTTGATAGACCAACAGGCCCTGTTGCAGAAGATCCTCGCGAAGAGGTAGAGGCCACGGATCTTCAAGAAGCTTCTACAGAAGGTCCGCTTACCAGGCCCTTCTTGGCCAGTCCAGAACAATGAGAATTGCTTGAACCTTTTTCCTTTTTATTCTTTTGAGAATTCTTGGGATCAGAGGAAGTGGAGGAAAGGAAACACGTACACCATCTGATAGACCCATGGAGTTGTCAGAGCGTCTACCGCCACTGCCTGTGGGTCTCTCGACCTGGAACAATACCGCTTGAGCTTCTTGTTGAGACGAGAGGCCATCTTGTCGATTTGTGGATATCCCCATCGACGTGTCTAGCACCTGAACACTTCCGGGTGAAGGCCCCACTCCCCCGGGTGCAGGTCGTGTCTGCTGAGGAAGTTTGTTTCCCAGTTGTCTATTCCCGGAATGAAGACCACTGACAACGCCACAGCGTGTTTTTCTGCCCAGAGGAGAATTCTTGACACTTCTGACATTGCTGCTCTGCTTTTTGTTCCCCTCTGTCGGTTTATGTACGTTACTGCCATCACATTGACCGACTGGACCTGAATGGCCTGAACTTGAAGATGATATGAGGCCTGCAGAAGGGTGTTATATATGGCCCTGAGTTCCAGAATGTTGATTAGAAGGACGACTTCCTGACTTGACAATCTTCATTAAAACTGCACCCCCTGGGTGACTGCTCCCCAACCTCTGAGGCTTGTGTCCGTGGTTAACAGAATCCAATTCTGAATACCGAACCTCCGACCCTCGACAAGGTGAGAAGTCTGTAGCCACCACAGAAGAAAGATCCTAGCTTTTGTCGACAGACGGATCCTCTGGTGCATGCAAAGATGCGATCCAGACTATTTGACCAACTGATCGAGATGGAAGGGTCTTGCGTGAAACCTTCCATATTGAAGCGCCTCATTAGAGGCCACCATTCTCCCCAGAAGGCAAATGCATAGAAGCACCGATATCCATGTGGGCATCAGGACATCCCAAACCATTGACTGGACTACTAATGCCTTTTCAAATGGAAGGAACACCTTCTGCGACTCCGTGTCCAGTATCATTTCCAGGAATGGAAGCTGCTGTGTCGGCTCTAGGTGAGATTTCGAAATGTTCAGAATCCACCCGTGATCCTGGTCAGAAGAACGTCCAGGTATGAAATAATGTTCGCTCCCTGTTTCCGGAGTAGAAACATCATCTCTGCCATCACTTTGGTAAACACCCTCGGTGTCGTGGAGATACCAAACTGTCACTGATAGTGACAGTCCTGCTGTGCAAAAAGTAGATAAGCCTGATGAGGTGGTCAGATCGGAACGTGAAGGTACGCATCCTTGATATCCAGAGACACTAGGAATTCCCCCTCTACCAGACCTGATATCCCCACTCTCAGAGACTCCATCTTGAATTTGAACACTCTTAAGTACGGGTTCAACGACTTGAGGTTCAGAATCGGCCTTACCGAGCCGTCCGGTTTCGGTACTACAAATAAGTTAGAATAGTACACCTTGTTTTGCTGATGAGGTGGAACTGGAACAATTACCTGAGTTAGCACCAGTTTTTGAATGGCGTCCTGTACAGTTATACTAGCCTCTTGTGAAACTGGTAAGCTTGATTGGAAGAATCTGTGAGGTGGTAGCTCTTGGAACTCCAGTCTGTAGACCTGGGAAATAAGATCTATGACCCAGGGATCCTGGCACGAACTTGTCCAGATGTGACTGAAGAATTTTAGCCGGGCTCCCACCTGCCAGTCTTCCAGGCATCGCGGTCCACCATCATGCTGAAGGCTTTGAGGAAGCAGAGTCGAAGCTCTGTTCCTGAGAACCGGCAGTTGCTGGCTTGTGTGGTTTACCTCTTGCGCCTCTGGTGACTGTAGAAGCATCTCTGGATTTGCTCTTAAACTTGGCCATCCGAAAGGACTGTAAATTGAAGCTGAGTAAGCTTTCCTGGCTGGGTGAACTGTGGAAGGAAGATAAGTAGACTTACCAGCAGTAGCTTTGGGGATCCATTTGGCCAGTTCATCTCCAAATAAGGCCTCTCCTGTGAATGATAGACCTTCCATGCTGTTCCTGGAGTCCGAATCAGCAGTCCACTGGTGTAGCCACAAGCCCCTGCGTACTGACACTGCCATAGCAGTGGTGCGTGCATTAAGCAAGCCTATCTTTTATGGCTTCCACCATGAAGTTCACAGAGTCCTGTATATATTGCAGGAGTAAAACAATCTCCCCCCTAGGTAAGAAATCTAACCCCTCAATTACAGTAGGTTTCCTGACCATATAGCAACGGCTTTTGTAATCCATGCAAATGCAATAGTGGGTCCCTGGGCCACCCCAGCAGCTGTGTACGAGGATTTGAGTGTAATCTCAATTTTATGATCAGCCGTGTCTTTTAGGGAGGCTGCACCAGGGACAGGCAATACTATTTTCCGTGACAGCCTGGACACTGATGCATCTACTATCAGTGGATGTTCCCATTTTTTCCTATCCTCAGGGGGAAAAGGAAAAGATAAGAGTAACCTTTTAGGGAGTTGAAATTTCCTATCAGGATTAACCCATGGTTTTTCAAACAGGGTATTCAATTCTTTTGACACAGGAAAAGTGACTGTGGACTTCTTTTTTACAGTAAAATAAGATTCCTCTGATAGTCTCTGATAGTTTCTATAAGAGCCTCTATTCCCTGTGACAGAGCAGCATCCCCCCCTTCTGAATCCACCTTCCCTCCCCTCCTCCATGTCTGACCCTTCATCATCAGAGTCAGACTGCAGGACATGGGTCAGAGTTTGCTTTTGTGGACAAATGGTAGGGGACTGAGACGCTGGTTTGGGGACTGAGTCTCTGTTCATAACTCATCCACAGACTGTCTTAAGTATTGCGTATCTTTCTCATTGCGGGACAATTTATTAGAAATATTGGAAATCATTCCTGTAATGTAATCCATCCACACTGGTTCAGCCCCGATAGCCTGAGAAGGTGCACTACACTGACTACATAGTAGTGAGCATCCTGGGGAAGAAGAATACTCTGCCGTACATGAAACACACTCTTTGCCTGACATAATGTATATGTGACAGCACACACACAGGAAAGGTTAAAAGCACAATTAACCCACAAAGAGCCCTTCCAGGGAGACACAGAGTATTTTCGAGCCAGCCCACAGCGCCCTTATCGCTAATGCCAAGCTTAGGTGGGTCGCAGACTAAGTTCCCAGATTGGGGACTTAGTACCCTAATATCGCTCCCCCCTGCTATGACCCCCTGGTACTGCTGAGGTAATCTGGAGTCACACCAGAGGAACTGTGCATCCCTGTCAGTCAGCGTCTGTGTCCACTGCAGAGGGAAAATGGCGCTGGTGAGCCGCTGGATCCTCTCATAGTGAAGCCCCGCCCCTGCAATGGTGCATGGTCTTCCTTCTTTTTTTATACTGGCTGAGGACATTTTTGTGCTTATAATGGAGTAGAACTGTTTTAAGGCCGTGTTTGCCAGTTTGGGTACTGTGTACAGTGTACTGAGATGCAGTTGTGTACTGTGTCTAGAAGCCGTGTATCTCCGTCCCTCGTGCCGCCATAGAAGACGCCTGCTTAGTACTGACCACTCTTCTTTTTTCAGGCTCTGTTAGGGGTGGCGGCGTGCTGTGAGAATGTACTCTCACTGTGGTGGGGCTTGCGAATAGTTCCCTCAGGAGCTAGTGTCCTGTCACCAGGGAACAGGACCATTAACCCTTTGGGAGGTTGGGCTGTCGTTCCCCCCCCCCTCCCTTCAAGTCTCCCAGGCTGGGGCCAACCAGTCCCACATGAAATTAAACAGAAAAATAGATGCAGAAAACTCTTCAGGAGCCTCCATAAGCGTAACCAGCTCCTCTGGGCACATTTTCTAAACTGAGCCCATGGCTGCTAGTGGAGAGATGCGCTCGTTCGGTTCCCTGAGAACCGAACGCTACCGGACTTCACTACCCGAGCCCGGATCTGAGTCAGTTTTGGGTTTTCCCGCCTGACTTGGAAACCAGAATGAGGCAAAACGTCATCATCCCGCTGCCAGATTCTTGCGGGGTTTGGATTCCATACAAGGAGCTGCGCGTCGCCGCCATTTTCACTCCGGCATTGGAGAATGTAGAGAGAGGACGTGTCTACGTCCTCAGTGTCCTGCATCAGTTCAGTGGTGGTGTCTTGTGCTACATCAGGCCAGTCACAGTGGTTGTGTCCTCTGCTGCCATATGTCCAGTGCTGCTGTATAAGTCCAGTCCAGTGGTGCTGCCTTGTGCAGCATCTGTCCAGTGGTGGTGTCTTGTGCTGCATCAGTTCAGTCACAGTGGTGGTGTCCTCTGCTGCCATATGTCCAGTGCTGCTGTATAAGTCCAGCCCATTGCAGTGGTGCTGTGTTATCCTGCATCAGTCCAGTGGTGGTGTCCCTGTGCTGCTGTATATGTCCAGTGCTGCTGTATAATAAGTCTCTTACAGTGTTGCTGTGTTGTCCTGCATCAGACCAGTGGTAGTGTCCTGTGCATCAGTCAGTTCAGTGACCAGTCACAGTGGTGGTGTCCTTTGCTGCCATATGTCCAGTGCTGCTGTATAATAAGTCCCTTACAGTGTTGCTGTGTTGTACTGCATCAGACCAGTGGTAGTGTCCTGTGCTGTATATTATTTACTTCAAATAAACATTTAATCCAAATATAATTTTTACAGGGTTTGCCCTGTGTGGTGTAGCGGTACGCTCACCTGTGCTGCATATTATTATAATAGCTCCAAATAAAAGCGTTATTATTATCCAAATTAATTTTACAGGCTTTGCCGTGTGTGTGGTTTAGGGGTACGCTCTCCTGTGCCACCAATATTGTGCGTGTGTTACATCTGGGCAAATTCCACGTCTCCTGTTGTTTGTGTTGTCCACTTGTGTCACTTAGGTTAGTCATACAGCTACCTCGGTGCAACTTTTAGGCCTAAAAACAATATTGTGAGGAGTGAGGTGTTCAGAATAGACTGGCAATGAGTGGAAATGAATGTTGTTAAGGTTAATAATACCGTCGGATCAGAATTACCCCCAAATTCTGTGATTTTAGCTGTTTTTATGTTTTTTTTTTCCTCCAAAAATCATCCAGATCCAAAACCAAAACAAAAACACGAAAGGGTGGTTTTGGCAAGACCAATCCAGATCCAAAACACGAGGATGGAACCAGTACCAAAACCAAAACACAAAGCACGAAAAGTGCCCACCGCACATCTCTAACTAAATGGAACCCCAGTATCCTCTAGGACATAAGAGAAAATCAGTTACTGCCTCTAAGGGGGCGTACACACAGGTTTGACTTGTGCTGTCTACTAAGCGATCCAGGTTAGCACAGAACGCTCAGCACACATCGCTATACACACAGCGATGTGTGGTGAGCGATCTGCGTTAACCAGTGTTCTTTATGCACATACTAGTTGATCTTGCCTGCATGTGCTAAAGATCTGAGCAGGCGATGGCGACGCGTGGGACCATGCATCACCATCGCTATGGGGTATACACAAGGAGCGATCCATGCTTTCTAAGTGATCTACACAGATCGCTTAGAAAATAGGCAAAAATCGCCCTGTGTGTATGCCCCCTAAGATTTAAAAACAAGTGCTAAACTATATGGGATGTACAGAAATGAGATCAATGCTATACGCAGATACACTAATAGTGCATTTTAGGAACTAGAGACTTACAAATGAGTTCATCATGGCTGGCATTTGATCACACTGTGAGAGTTCTTTTGTGCACACAATTCTATGACATTGAGGGTAATTCATTTCTGATCGTAGATGTGCTAAATTTAGCATATCTACGATCAGTTACTCTGACATGCGGGGAGATACCCAGCACAGGGTTAGTCCGCCCCACATGTCTGGCCCTTCCCCCCTGCAAGGGTGCAAAGGCATCGCACAGCAGCGATGCTTTTGCACCCGGTGAGTAGCTCCCTGCCAGAGCAGCTCCTGCACGCTTGTAGGCCGCTAATTGCCGCATCCCGGTTTGCTACGGCTGCATTTGACATCACGCAGCTGCCGCGGCCAACCCCCCGCAACGGTCCGGACACACTTCCGTTGTCCAGACCATGCCCCACCAGTGGCGTTCTAATGCCGTTCGCACGCCCCCTCCTGCCCCACGACCGCCTCTGCCTGTCAATCAGGCAGAGGCGATCACAGCCCTGATATGCTTTTAGCATCTTACTGGGCTCCCGAGGTGCGCACATGCAGTGCGCCCGCGACGCCACATAGGGATTCAGACTGTCTCTCGTACAATCAGTACAAAGTAACAAAATGTTCATTAAATTGTTTACGCAATGGTACATGACCCTCTTTCTCATATAACTTGGCTATGTGTGGCTGCTGATCATCTACAGTGCATTCGGAAAGTATTCACAGCCCTTCACATTTTGTTATGTTACAGTCTAATTCCAAAATGGAATAAATTCATTTTCCCCCTCAAAATTCTACACACAATACCCCATTATGACGTGAAAAAAGTTTTTTTGAGATTTTTTAAATTTATTAAAAAATACAAAACTATGAAATCACATGCACATTAAGTAGTCACAGCCTTTGCTCAATACTTTGTTGATGAACCTTTGGCAGCAATTACAGCCTCAAGTCTTTTTGAATATGATGCCACAAGCTTGGCACACCTATCTTTGGGCAGTTTCGTCCATTCCTCTTTTCAGCACCTCTCAAGCTCTATCAGGTTGGATGGGAAGCGTCGGTGCACAGCCATTTTCAGATTTCTCCAGAGATGTTCAATCGGATTCAAGTCTAGGCTCTGGCTGGGCCACTCAAGGACATTCACAGAGTTGTCCTGAAGCCACTCCTTTGATATCTTGGCTGTGTGCTTAGGGTCATTGTCTTTCTGAAAGATGAACTGTCGCCCCGGTCTGAGATCAAGAGCGCTCTGGAGCAGGTATTCATCCAGGATGTCTCTGTACATTGCTTCATTCATCTTTTCCTCTATCCTGACTAGTCTACCAGTTCCTGCCGCTGAAAAACATCCCCATAGCATGAAGGTGCCACTACCATGTTTCACTGTAGGGATGGTATTGGCCCTAGTGATGAGCTGGTTTCCTCCAAACATGACGCCTGGCATTCACGCCAAAGAGTTCAATCTTTGTCTCATCAGACCAGAGAATTTTGTTTTTCATGGTCTGAGAGTCCTTCAGGTGCATTTTGACAAACTCTAGGCGGGCTGCCATGTGCTTTTTTACTAAGGAGTGGCTTCTGTCTGACCACTCTACCATACAGGTCTGATTGGTGGATTGCTGCAGAGATGGTTGTCCTTCTGGAAGGTTCTCCTCTCTCCACAGAGGAATGCTGTAGCTCTGACAGAGTGACCATCGGGTTCTCGGTCACATCCCTGACTAGGGCCCTTCTCCCCTGATTGCTCAGTTTAGACGGCCGTCCGCTCTAGGAAAAGTCCTGGTGGTGCCGAACTTCTTCCATTTACATGTGGATGTGTATGGAATAGGTACAACAGGGTGCGCTAAATCTGTGAATGTCAGTTACACGTTTAAGCCCTTTAGCGTGAAGAAGAAATTTAAAACAATACTTCCCTTAATACTTCATATATGCATCCACTCTTAATTGAGTTCCATATGCAAGGAAACAGAAAAATAGCATATAGTTTAGTATATTTGTATAGGGAAAATTTAATACAGAAATTAAATACAAATAAAACGAATATCACACATTTAAAACACGTCTTTTTCTCAAAGTTCCCAATGGAGGGTAATAGGGTGGACGATTACCAGAAACAAAGTGTTAGTGGGCGTTTAAGATGTAACCTTAGGGCAGTTGGCTCCGGAACGTGGTACCCTCGTCCACGACACCGTCGTCTGGTTAGCCTTTCCCCTGGGTTAAGTCCGGTAGGTGCTCCACTCTCCAACTGCTACACGTTTCGGGAATGTCCCTTCATCAGGCAGTGAGGGTGGAGTGTCAGAGCTTCCTATTTAAACCTTTCATATTGATCACTTCCGGTTCAGAGGTCGGGAACCGGAGTTTAGGAATATTACCTATTATTCATAATATAATCTAATATACATATTTCAAAGAAGCAAATCTATTAACTGTGCTGTAAAAACATAAATTCTATTAAAATTGAAACAGAAAAGACCTATAAGTCCGTGTCCCGGTGACCGGAAGTGACGCTCCCGTCACTTCCGGTTGCGGCCGCAATAGTCCCCTAAGCGCCGGCATCCTGTATAATCAATAAGTCACCAGAGTCACTGTGCCACATCAACCAGAGAGGGATAGTCCGTAACAGAGTTCCAAAAAGCCCACAGACACGGAGAGCCAATTCCTGCTCCGCCGTGGAACGCACATTGGAACGCACCGGGACTTCCGGTGACGCACTTCCGGTGACGTCCATCGTCCATTCCATGTTATGATGCAGTTCAGCGCCCCTACTGTCCAAATGGAGTAGGAGGATGCATGCACCTCTAGATGTCCAGTAGCTTGTTCACATGGAGTAGTGTACATAAAAAATTAAATAATATTAAATAATAATTAAAAATGCCATAATGAATATTCAGTGTATTGTGGAACAGTGAACATTATGAGTGTGAGTGACTCATGCAAATCATGTGGGATAGTAGCTGAGTGGAGGGGGGGAGGGAATGGATAATTTTAAAGAAACCATTTAAGTTCGAAATCTGCGTTAAGTCCGTGTGGAATAAGGCTTTTTATCTTATGAATCCATTTCATCTCGCTTTTAGCTAGGCGAGTGGCTTCATCTCTATACCTCCAATTGTTTTTGACATTTTCAATTGCTAAAAACCGAATGATATTTTTAGTTGAGCAGTTGTGTTTTTCTTTAAAATGGTTTGATAGTGAATGTGTGGTCAGTCCTTTCTTTATGTTGCGGAGATGTTCGTTCAGTCTAGTCTTTAAGGCTCTGCTGGTGCGGCCTATGTAAACAAGATTGCAGCTGCATTCAATCAAATATACTACATTGGTGGTATGGCATGTCATGAATTGTTGGAGTTTGTATTTATTATTTTTAACTGTGAATTCTTCATATTTTGACCCTTCTGATTTGATTTCCCGGCATGCTTGACACGTCCCACATCTGAAAAAGCCCTTATTTCTTATGGGATGGAAATCTTGATATGGTAAAGCACTCCTGGTCAATTTAGTTTTCAGATTCGGTGCCTTTCTGTAGATGAATTTGGGAACTTGAGGTAGAGCTTCTTTCAAGACAGGATCTCTAAGTAACAGGTGCCAGTGTCTTCGTACAATGGACTCCATATTTTTATGTTGGTGGTTATATTGGGTTATGAAGGCAAATTGCGTGTTTCCATCATCCTCTTTCTTCCTCTTTGTTCCTTCTAGAAGTGCTATCCGATCTTGTTGTAGGGCTTCGTTTTTAAACTTCTCCAACTTCCTCCTGTCATAGCCCTTCTCTATAAAACCCATTTTCATAGTGTCGATTTGTTCTTCACATATTTTTTTATTGCTGCAATTTCGTCTTAGTCTTAAGAACTGACTCTTTGGAACACTAGTGAGCCAGTTGGTATGATGCTCACTTGTTACTGAGATATAATTATTGGCATCTGTTGGTTTTTTTAACATTTTGTTTCTAGTTTACCACCCTCGACATATAGCGTTAGATCTAAAAAGTTTAGTTCTTTCTGGTTTGTTGTGACACTTAATTTGATGTTCATGTCATTGAGATTCAGTTGTTCAGAGAAACTGTCCAGATCTGCCTTGCCGCCTTTCCAAAAGAAAATGATATCGTCGATGTAACGATTCCAAAAGACGAGATCCTTTCCGTATTCCTGGCTTGATTTAATATTCTTCTCCTCCCAGAATGACATAAATAAATTTGCAAAGCTCGGTCCCAATCAGTTGGTTGTAATATATTCCGTCAAAATAGAAATAATTATTCTTCAATATAAATTTGATACCTTCCAACAGAAATTATTTCTTATTTTCTGGATAATCTGTTTTCTCCAGGTAATATTTGACCGCTTCTAGTCCCTTCTCATGTGGTATATTTGTGTACAATGCTTCCACATCAGCTGTTGCCATCCATGTATCGCGGGACCATTCAAGATTATTGATTTTGTGTAATATGTCGGTGGTATCTTTGAGGTGGAATTCGGTTTTGGTGACTAATGGTTGCAAATGAGCATCTATAAATTCGGAAAGGTTTGACGTTAAACTTCCTATCCCAGCCACGATTGGTCTCCCTGGGGGTTTTGATGGATTCTTGTGCACTTTAGGTAATACATATATGGTTGGTACAACTGGATCCACGATGTTCAGGTAATCGTATTCTTTCTCGTTAATAGTACCATTCTCCAGGATTGCCTTTAATAACTGATTCAAGCTGTTCTTCATTCTATTGGTAGGATCACTTCTTAACTTGGCGTATGTTTCCCCATCTTCTAATTGGCGGTGGATCTCTTTCACATAGTCTTCCTTGTTTAGTATCACCACTCCGCCCCCTTTGTCACAGGGTTTAATTATAATACTCTCGTCTTTCTGTAAAGCCTTTAATGCGATTCGTTCCTTTTTTGACAGGTTCCATTTCTTTGTTTTTTCTTTTTCTAATTTCTCCATATCTTCCAACACTGATTTGTGGAAACTGTCCACTAGGCTACCCTTCAAATGTTTGGGGTAAAACGTCGACTTCTTCTTAAATGCTTCTCTTGTTGTGTTTATTTCTGTTTGTTCTGCTGGATTTTTAGTTAGAAAGAATTTTTTGACTGTGAGTTTTCTGATGAATTTCTCTACATCTATGTATACATCAAAGGGAGATGCTTTATTGGTCGGTGCATATTTAAGACCTTTTAACAGCAGTTTTTCCTCTATTGCAGTTAGATTTCTGTTACTTAAATTGAAGATCTTTCCTTGTGTAGATCCATTTGTGGTACTCTCATTCGTTGTTGCAGTGGGTTTCTTCTTCTTTTTTGCTCTTTTCTTTTTTGCTCCTCCTCTCTTACCCCTTTTTCTTCCAGTTAAAACCTCTGAAGCTGTCGTCTCCCTAAAAAACGGGCATGATCTTCTTGTCTCTGGTAGTTTGTTCTTATGTTTCCCATCTTCCTGTTCTCTGGTCTGGTCCTGGTATCTCTATACCATTCATCTCCATAATGGCAATTTTCCTGCTCCAATCATCATTCTGAGGTGGACTTCTATATCTCCGATACTGATGATTCCTATTTAAATATGGTCTCCCTCTTCTTCTATCATTCCTTTCCGGGGATAGGTGATTCCTTCTTGTATTTCCCCTTGGGCTTCCATGCTCAAAGTCCGTATCTCTTTCTGGTGAGATATCTTCTAGATTGACTAATATTCTCGAATTGTCATTCTCTGAATGATGTTTATTGAGAAGACATTTCTTCTGAGCTCTATAGGGAAATTTCGATCCTCGTTTTGAACTGGATTGTCTTCTCCCTCTCTTGTAGCGGGGGCAGTCTTCTCTATGGGCGATGTTCAATTCTCTCTCGGATTTGGGCGTGGTGACTTCCAGGTCTTCTATAATGGAACATACCGACACTGTGGAATTATCTTCTTTTATATGTAGGAAGGGGTCTTTACCTTCCTTTTTTGTAATAGTCATGATCTCGTTTCAATTCCTTTTGGGTTTTTTTAGGTAATTTCTTTTGTATTAATAAGAATTTTCTGCTGGATGTCCTTTTCTTTTTTCTTGTAATCAGGCTGTTCCTGAAAAGGTTCGATGTGGGTTTGAATAGCCGTGATCTGTTCTTTAATGATTTTCAATTTTTTCCTGCGTTCTTTCATGATGAGTTCTATCAAGGTATAAGAGCAGATTTCTAATGTGCGCATCCACTCATCTTTGAATTTATTGCTGCTGTCATCAAATGTGGGTAATTTTTTCATTCTTAATCCTTTTGGGATAATTTGATCGGCTACATACTTCTCCAAAGTAGCGCATTCCCACCAAATGCGATTCTCTTTAAGCAATCATTTTTCCAGGCGGTCCATCATGGTTATTAAGTCCTCATCATTAATTACAGTTGGGCTGGTCAGAAATATCTCCTTGCATTTTTCCTCTCTACTTTTCAGGTGGGAAAACATGCTGTCGCCTATAGGTTCTTTAATTTAGGGAATAGGAATATAGTGATAATAAGAAGACTTAAAGAACTTATGTGGTGCCAATTCAGATTGTGAGCAGCAAACCTCTTTTGCACCACTGGTATTCCCCTATACCAGAGTGAACATGTGGATGTGTATGGAATAGGTACAACAGGGTGTGCTAAATCTGTGAATGTCAGTTACACGTTTAAGCCCTTTAGCGTGAAGAAGAAATTTAAAACAATACTTCCCTTAATACTTCATATATGCTTCCACTCTTAATTGAGTTCCATATGCAAGGAAACAGAAAAATAGCATATAGTGTAGTATATTTTATACAGAAATTTTATACAGAAATTAAATAAAAATAAAACGAATATCACACATTTAAAACACGTCTTTTTCTCAAAGTTCACAATGGAGGGTAATAGGGTGGAGGATTACCAGAAACAAAGTGTTAGTGGGCGTTTAAGATGTAACCTTAGGGCAACTGGCTCCGGAACCTGGTTCCCTCGTCCACGACACCGTCGTCTGGTCATCTAACACTTTGTTTCTGGTAATCCTCCACCCTATTACCCTCCATTGGGAACTTTGAGAAAAAGACATGTTTTAAATGTGTGATATTCGTTTTATTTGTATTTAATTTCTGTATTAAATTTTCCCTATACAAATATACTACACTATATGCTATTTTTCTGTTTCCTTGCATATGGAACTCAATTAAGAGTGGATACATATATGAAGTATTAAGGGAAGTATTGTTTTAAATTTCTTCTTCACGCTAAAGGGCTTAAACGTGTAACTGACATTCACAGATTTAGCGCACCCTGTTGTACCTATTCCATACACATCCACATGTTCACTCTGGTATAGGGGAATACCATTGGTGCAAACGGGGCTTGCTGCTCACAATCTGAATTGGTGCCACATAAGTTCTTTAAGTCTTCTTATTATCACTATATTCCTATTCCCTAAATTAAAGAACCTATAGGCGACAGCATGTTTTCCCACCTGAAAAGTAGAGAGGAAAAATGCAAGGAGATATTTCTGACCAGCCCAACTGTAATTAATGATGAGGACTTAATAACCATGATGGACCGCCTGGAAAAATTATTGCTTAAAGAGAATCGCATTTGGTGGGAATGCGCTACTTTGGAAAAGTATGTAGCCGATCAAATTATCCCAAAAGGATTAAGAATGAAAAAATTACCCACATTTGATGACAGCAGCGATAAATTCAAAGATGAGTGGATGCGCACATTAGAAATCTGCTCTTATACCTTGATAGAACTCATCATGAAAGAACGCAGGGAAAAACTGAAAATCATTAAAGAACAGATCATGGCTATTCAAACCCACATTGAACCTTTTCAGGAACAGCCTGATTACAAGAAAAAAGAAAAGGACATCAAGCAGAAAATTCTTATTAATACAAAAGAAATTACCTCAAAAAAACAAAAGAAATTGAAACGAGATAATGACTATTACAAAAAGGAAGGTAAATACCCCTTCCTACATATGAAAGAAGATAATTCCACAGTGTCGGTATGTTCCATTATAGAAGACCTGGAAGTCACCACGCCCAAATCTGAGAGAGAATTGAACATCGCCCATAGAGAAGACTGCCCCCGCTACAAGAGAGGGAGAAGACAGTCCAGTACAAAACGAGGATCGAAATTTCCCTATAGAGCTCAGAAGAAATCTCTTCTCAATAAACATCATTCAGAGAATGACAATTCGAGAATATTAGTCAATCTAGAAGATATCTCACCAGAATGAGATACGGACTTTGAGCATGGAAGCCCAAGGGGAAATACAAGAAGGAATCACCTATCCCCGGTAAGGAATGATAGAAGAAGAGGGAGATCATATTTAAATAGGAATCATCAGTATCGGAGATATAGAAGTCCACCTCAGAATGATGATTGGAGCAGGAAAAATGGCCATTATGGAGACGAATGGTATAGAGATACCAGGACCAGACCAGAGAACAGGAAGATGGGAAACATAAGAACAAACTACCAGAGACAAGAAGATCATGCCCGTTTTTTAGGGAGACGACAGCTTCAGAGGTTTTAACTGGAAGAAAAAGGGGCAAGAGAGGAGGAGCAAAACAGAAAAGAGCGAAAAAGAAGAAGAAACCCACTGCAACAATGAATGTGTCAGGATTCTGATTTTGTCTGTCCCCGGCGGGGGCGCTAGTGGGTCAGTGTTGGTGTGACGTAATACACGAGGAGACCGAAGAATAGTCCTGCACATAGGCGCTGATATTTATTATGTCACAGGGATCACAAAGCAATTGAATAACAGGTGCAGTGGAATGCAATTGCAGTGGAATGCAAAACCAGAAATAACAGGAAATAAATATTCAAAAGTCACTGGTAACTATGATTGAAACAAACAGAACTCCGGTAATTGTAAAAAGCACACAGTCTCAGTATAACTTGGAAAAAACAGAACTCTGATAACTGTACAGTCTCTATGAAGCACAAGTCCAGATAGCCTAACGGGCTTAAGCAGGAGACAGTCTCTAAGCAAATAGATGTTAACTGCTGAGATGCACAGATGGTAACTGATAATGAGTGCACAGGTAGATAATGATAAAACACCTGAGGAGAGTCTCTTACTGCTGGTGGATTGTGGCTGGCTGTGGCTGTAGTTTGTAGTTCCACAGGAACACTGGAACAGGGAGATGACTTGGAGATGCCAGAAATAGAAGACTGCTGGAAACAAAGGATTGAAGACTGGAACCTGGAACTGGAAACTGGAACTGGAACGGAACTGGAACTGCTGGGACCTGTAGTTCCACAGGTCCAATACACAGGGGTATCTCTGCAGACAGTGGACTGCAAACAGGAGACGCCTGTTCACAGAATGTGACGTGTTGTCCAAGGCGATGAGACTGAGCCAGGAACTGGAGTTTATACCACTTGGTCTGTGATGATTGGATGTTGCATCTGTAAGGACACACCCTGCTGGATTAGGTGTTCAGATCAGCTGTGGGTTAGCTGAAGCACTGTGTACTCCAGGCTGCAGTAGACTGAAAACTGGAACTGGAACAGAACTGAACTGCTGGAACCTGTAGTTCCACAGTAGTGATGCGATGGAGAATGCAGATTCCTGACAGAATGAGAGTACCACAAATGGATCTACACAAGGAAAGATCTTCAATTTAAGTAACAGAAATCTAACTGCAATAGAGGAAAAACTGCTGTTAAAAGGTCTTAAATACGCACCGACCAATAAAGCATCTCCCTTTGATGTATACATAGATGTAGAGAAATTCATCAGAAAACTCACAGTCAAAAAATTCTTTCTAACTAAAAATCCAGCAGAACAAACAGAAATAAACACAAGAGAAGCATTTAAGAAGAAGTCGACGTTTTACCCCAAACATTTGAAGGGTAGCCTAGTGGACAGTTTCCACAAATCAAATCAGATATGGAGAAATTAGAAAAAGAAAAAATAAAGAAATGGAACCTGTCGAAAAAGGAACGAATCGCATTAAAGGCTTTACAGAAAGACGAGAGTATTGCAATTAAACCCTGTGACAAAGGGGGCGGAGAGTGGTGATACTAAACAAGGAAGACTATGTGAAAGAGATCCACCGCCAATTAGAAGATGGGGCAACATACGCCAAGTTAAGACATGATCCTACCAATAGCATGAAGAACAGCTTGAATCAGTTATTAAAGGCAAACCTGGAGAATGGTACTATTACCGAGAAAGAATACGATTACCTGAACATCCTGGATCCAGTAGTACCAACCATATATGTATTACCTAAAGTGCACAAGAATCCATCAAAACCCCCAGGGAGACCAATCGTGGCCGGGATTATAATGAGAATATCACACTGATAGGTACTTATTTAAGCGAGGAAGTAGTCTGTGACCGATTAAAACATTTAAAGATTAATAAATCACCAGGGCCCGATGGTATTCACCCAAGGGTTCTAATGGAGCTTCACTCTAAACTGGCAAAACCGCTATCTTTGATCTTTGAGGATTCAGTTATATCAGGTATGGTTCCCAAAGACTGGCGTATAGCGGAAGTAGTGCCTATATTCAAAAAGGGAAGTAAAGCTGAACCAGGTAATTATAGACCAGTATTCTTACATCTATAGTGGGGAAAGTATTGGAAGGTATTCTAAGAGATAGTATTCAGAAGTTCCTTGAAACCAATAAGGTCATTAAAAGGAATCAACATGGGTTTATGAAGGACAGATCCTGTCAAACCAACTTACTTGGCTTTTATGAAACAGTAAGCGCAAACCTAGATCAGGGTAAAGACGTGGATGTAATCTTTTTAGACTTTGCCAAAGCGTTCGATACTGTACCACACATGAGACTTATCTACAAGCTACAAGAATCAGGGCTAGGAAGCACAATATGCACTTGGGTCAAAAACTGGTTAGATAATAGGAAGCAGCGCGTTGTGGTTAATGGATCTTTTTCAACTTGGACTGAAGTGCTAAGTGGTGTGCCGCAAGGCTCAGTATTAGGACCGCTATTGTTCAATATTTTCATTAACGACCTAACAGAAGGTCTAGAGAGCATGGTGTCAATTTTTGCAGATGATACCAAATTGTGTAAGGCTATAAATACAGAGGAGGATGCCGAGTCTCTTCAGAACGACTTAGTTAAATTAGAAGCATGGGCAGCCAAATGGAGAATGCGCTTCAACACAGACAAGTGTAAGGTAATGAACTGTGGTAACAAGAACAAAAATTACACCTACCTACTAAATGGGGTAAAATTAGGGGATTCTGTACTGGAAAAGGACTTAGGTGTCCTCATAGATAGCAAGCTAAGCAGTAGTACCCAAAGTAGGACTGCAGCAAAGAAGGCTAATAAGATATTAGCATGCATAAAACGGGGTATTGATGCTAGGGACGAGAGTATTATACTCCCGTTATATAAATCACTAGTGAGGCCACACCTTGAATACTGTGTACAATTCTGGGCACCGTACTACAAAAAGGATATCCTGGAGCTTGAAAAGGTACAGAGGAGGGCGACCAAACTAATTAAGGGCATGGAGACGATGGAATACAAGGAAAGGCTTGAAAGACTAGGCATGTTTACATTGGAAAAGCGGAGACTAAGAGGGGATATGATCAACATCTACAAATATATAAGGGGACAATACACAGAGCTTGCGCGGGACCTGTTTTTGGTTAGATCAACACAGAGGACTCGTGGACACTCGCTCAGGTTAGAGGAGAGGAGATTCCGCACAATACGGCGTAAAGGCTTTTTCACGGTAAGGACAATACGTGTTTGAAATTCCCTGCCCGAGGGAGTTGTAATGGCGGAATCTGTCGACACCTTTAAGAATGGGTTAGATAAATTCCTAATGGATAAGGATATCCAGGGGTATGGTGCATAGTCATGCATTATAGTTACTATAAATAGGGATAAAATGCAATGGCTGACAGCAGCATCAGTCAGAAATTTTAGTCAAATCATCATGCATAGGACACCACAAATAGGTTGAACTCGATGGACAATTGTCTTTTTTCAACCTCAGATACTATGTTACTATGTTACTATGATAGGAAGTTTAACGTTAAACCTTTCCGAATTTATAGATGCTCATTTGCAACCATTAGTCACCAAAACCGAATTCCACCTCAAAGATACCACCGACATATTACAGAAAATCAATAATCTTGAATGGTCCCGCGATACATGGATGGCAACAGCTGATGTGGAAGCATTGTACACAAATATACCACATGAGAAGGGACTAGAAGCAGTCAAATATTACCTGGAGAAAACAGATTATCCAGAAAATAAGAAAGAATTTCTGTTGGAAGGTATCACATTTATACTGAAGAATAATTATTTCTATTTTGACGGAATATATTACAACCAACTGATTGGGACCGAGCTTTGCGAATTTATTTATGTCATTCTGGGAGGAGAAGAATATTAAATCAAGCCAGGAATACGGAAAGAATCTCGTCTTTTGGAATCGTTACATCGACGATATCATTTTCTTTTGGAAAGGCGGCAAGGCAGATCTGGACAGTTTCTCTGAACAACTGAACCTCAATGACATGAACATCAAATTAAGTGTCACAACAAACCAGAAAGAACTAAACTTTTTAGATCTAACGCTATATGTCGAGGGTGGTAAACTAGAAACAAAATGTTACAAAAAACCAACAGATGCCAATAATTATATCTCAGTAACAAGTGAGCATCATACCAACTGGCTCACTAGTGTTCCAAAGAGTCAGTTCTTAAGACTAAGACGAAATTGCAGCAATAAAAAAATATGTGAAGAACAAATCGACACTATGAAAATGGGTTTTATAGAGAAGGGCTATGACAGGAGGAAGTTGGAGAAGTTTAAAAACGAAGCCCTACCACAAGATCGGATAGCACTTCTAGAAGGAACAAAGAGGAAGAAAGAGGATGATGGAAAGATGCAATTTGCCTTCATAACCCAATATAACCACTAACATAAAAAAATGGAGTCCATTGTACGAAGACACTGGCACCTGTTACTTAGAGATCCTGTCTTGAAAGAAGCTCTACCTCAAGTTCCCAAATTCATCTACAGAAAGGCACCGAATCTGAAAACTAAATTGACCAGGAGTGCTTTACCATATCAAGATTTCCATCCCATAAGAAATAAGGGCTTTTTCAGATGCGGGACGTGTCAAGCATGCCGGGAAATCAAATCAGAAGGGTCAAAATATGAAGAATTCACAGTTAAAAATAATAAATACAAACTCCAACAATTCATGACATGCCATACCACCAATGTAGCATATTTGATTGAATGCAGCTGCAATCTTGTTTACATAGGCCGCACCAGCAGAGCCTTAAAGACCAGACTGATCGAACATCTCCGCAACATAAAGAAAGGACTGACCACTCATTCACTATCAAACCATTTTAAAGAAAAACACAACTGCTCAACTAAAAATATAATTCGGTTTTTAGCAATTGAAAATGTCAAAAACAATTGGAGGTATAGAGATGTAGCCACTCGCCTAGCTAAAAGCGAGATTAAATGGATTCATAAGGTAAAAAGCCTTATTCCACACGGACTTAACGCAGATTTCGAACTTAAATGGTTTCTTTAAAATTATCCATTCCCTCCCCCCCTCCACTCAGCTACTATCCCACATGATTTGCATGAGATTTCGAACTTAAATGGTTTCTTTAAAATTATCCATTCCCTCCCCCCCTCCACTCAGCTACTATCCCACATGATTTACACTCATAATGTTCACTGTTCCACAATACACTGAATATTCATTATGGCATTTTTAATTATTATTTAATATTATTTAATTTTTTATGTACACTACTCCATGTGAACAAGCTACTGGACATCTAGAGGTGCATGCATCCTCCTACTCCATTTGGACAGTAAGGGCGCTGGACTACATCATAACATGGAATGGACGATGGACGTCACCGGAAGTGCGTCACCGGAAGTCCCGGTGCGTTCCAATGTGCGTTCCACGGCGGAGCAGGAATTGGCTCTCCGTGTCTGTGGGCTTTTTGGAACTCTGTTACGGACTATCCACCTCTGGTTGATGTGGCACAGTGAGTCTGGTGACTAATTGATTATACAGGATGCCGGCGCTTAGGGGACTATTGCGGCCACAACTGGAAGTGACGGGAGCGTCACTTCCGGTCACCGGGACACGGACTTATAGGTCTTTTCTGTTTCAATTTTAATAGAATTTATGTTTTTACAGCACAGTTAATAGATTTGCTTCTTTGAAATATGTATATTAGATTATATTATGAATAATAGGTAATATTCCTAAACTCCGGTTCCCGACCTCTGAACCGGAAGTGATCAATATGAAAGGTTTAAATAGGAAGCTCTGACACTCCACCCCCACCTGCCTGATGAAGGGACATTCCCGAAACGCGTAGCAGCAGGAGAGTGGAGCACCTACCGGACTTAACCCAGGGGAAAGGCTGACCAGACGACGGTGTCGTGGACGAGGGAGCCAGGTTCCGGAGCCAGTTACCCTAAGGTTACATCTTAAACGCCCACTAACACTTTGTTTCTGGTAATCCTCCACCCTATAACACTCCATTGGGAACTTTGAGAAAAAGACGTGTTTTAAATGTGTGATATTCGTTTTATTTGTATTTAATTTCTGTATTAAATTTTCCCTATACAAATATACTACACTATATGCTATTTTTCTGTTTCCTTGCATATGGAACTCAATTAAGAGTGGATGCATATATGAAGTATTAAGGGAAGTATTGTTTTAAATTTCTTCTTCACGCTGAAGGGCTTAAACGTGTAACTGACATTCACAGATTTAGCGCACCATGTTGTACCTATTCCATACACATACAAATGTTCACTCCTGTATAGGGGAATACCATTGGTGCAAACGGGGCTTGCTGCTCACAATCTGAATTGGCGCCACATAAGTTCTTTAAGTCTTCTTATTATCACTTCTTCCATTTACAGATGATGGAGGCCACTGTGCTCATTGGGACCTACAAAGCAGCAGATATTTTTCTGTACCCTTCCCCAAATTTGTGCCTCAAGACAATACTGTTTCGGAGGTCTACAAACAATTCCTTTGACTTCATGCTTGATTTGTGCTCAGGCATGGACTGTCAAGTGTGGGACCTTATATAGACAGGTGTGTGCCTTTCCAGATCATGTCCAATCAACTGAATTTACCACAGGTGGACACCAATCAAGCTGTAGGAACGTCTCACTGGAAACAGGATGCACCTGAGCTCAATTTGGAGCTTAATGGCAAAGGCTGTAAATACATATGTACATGTGATTTCTTAGTTGTTTTTAAAAAAAAATCTCAAAAAAAATCTCAAAAAAACTTTTTTCACGTGTCATTATGGGGTATTGTGTGTAGAATGTTGAAGAAAAAATTAATTTATTCCATTTTAGAATAAGGCTGTAACATAACAAAATGTGGAAAAAGTGAAGTGCTGTGAATACTTTCTGGATGCACTGTATTAGCTCTTTTTTATTACAGGAAGAAATAAAACAAATAATCTCAGGAAGCCTTCTCCTTGTCCACAGCTCCATTACATTTAATCTCAACTTGTAATACCAGGGGTAATCTGCGCACTGTGGTGATGAATCTGTACTGTTAGGGATGTGCTGCTTGTTAACGGGTGTCCTTACCCTCTTACTACTACACAAACAAAGTGGCTGCTAAGCCTAACAGCGCTCAACCCCTACAGTGGTGTCTGCTTATGAAAATATTGTGCAACACGAATATTGATGAATAAAAAAGAGAATATTTATTGAATGGTAATAACCCTAAGCAAGTATTTTGATGCTACTGTGGGCAAAATAAAGGAAATAAAGATCATTGATGTAGGGAAAATAGAAGAAATCTTTGAAAAACAAAACTTGAAAGGTGCAAGTCTGCACTAGATCAATTAAACATAAGTCATAAATGTTGTCACTTGTGATGGATTCTTCACAGGTGCTCTGTCTGTATACCACTACAGCTGGTAATGAGTCTTTAAGTCTTATCAACTGATGCTGACTCTAAAATGAGGCATAAATTGATGAATGGGTTAAAGAAAATTAAATCAAAAGGTCCTAGTCCTAACCGGACTGTGATTGTCCTTGTAAGTCTCTTTACAGATAGAGGACGGCGTCCTCTGGGAGGAGGAAGACCAAATCGGTTGAAACGCATTGGAGAATATAGGACACCCAATCCACATCAACAGACAGCGGCAAAGTGCAAGAAAAGATCGAGAGCAACGGCGCTGACAAGTCACCGGTATCCGCACAGACGGACTGTCAGAAAGAGGATCCCGCAGGTGAGTCTCCGTAGTGGAGAAGTGTGTCCCAGCCGCAGGTTCCGTTCAGACCCTGCAGGCAGAGCACCCTCTCCCCCGACAACGGCTAACCTGGCGCACGGAGCCAACTCACGGGGAGATCCGTAAAAGGACGAACCGCGGGAAGGCACGGACGCAGAGGGGTAAGTCAGTCCGGAGCAGCACGGAGATCCCGCAGCCCACCCGCACCTGTGCCCCTTATCTCACGGCCGCAACGACAGTGCACCATCACTTGCCCCCAAACGTTAGAGGTACGGGACGCCGTCCTCTATCTGTAAAGAGACTTACAAGGACAATCACAGTCCGGTTAGGACTAGGACCTTTTGATTTAATTTTCTTTAACCCATTCATCAATTTATGCCTCATTTTAGAGTCAGCATCAGTTGATAAGACTTAAAGACTCATTACCAGCTGTAGTGGTATACAGACCGAGCACCTGTGAAGAATCCATCACAAGTGACAACATTTATGACTTACAAAAAATGAATCTCACAATGGCGCATATCACTAGACAAAGTACTTTCCTCATGTATTTCTTTTGACAGTTATTGAGTTCCATTTTCGTGTATCAAAGAGTGACGAGATTCTCAGTCATGCACCATGAGGATATCCACTTGGAATTTCCAATTTTATGTCCCAATCTCAAAGATAAAGGAAAATAATCTAGTGCAATATTGTCTGATAGGCAAGACAAAAACGAATGTTTATTACATCAAACTCACAATAACATAGATTTAAAACAGCATATCACCACAATATAGTGGTACAGGATCACATAGGCTCAAAATTCCACTTCGTTACCCATCCCAGATGGAATAAGGGATTGGAGAATGACGGCTCGGGTTCCTCACATCTCCTCAGGTAAGTATTGGACAAAAAGAGCTCTCCCTTTGGATGTTCTCACCAGCAGCTTAAAGCTTTTCGGACACCAGGTCCTTCATCAGAAGCATGGTGAGTAATACTAAGCCTCCTATATTTATATCCCTTCTAATTGGGTTAAATTTTCCCGCCACAGATTCTAAATGACATCAGCGGAAATGACAAAATAAAGTCCGTCAGCAATAAATGAATATGTTTTTAAAAAGCATTGGAACATTCTGAGAGAGGATCCCATTTTAAAAGACCAAATTCCTGAAAAACCTGCTTTTATTTATAGACGAGCTAAAACACTAAAGGATAAATTGGTCCATAGTGCAATAGAAGATACTAAAAGATTTAGTGTTAGGACCCAGGGCTTTCATAGGTGTGGAATGTGTGTGATGTGCCGCAATGTAAAAGGGACAAGCAAAATCAAAGATTTTGAGATAAATGGAGTGAAGTACCCTATCCGGGACTTCATCACATGTAGGCCCTCATTCCGAGTTGTTCGCTCGGTATTTTTCATCGCATCGCAGTGAAAATCCGCTTAGTACGCATGCGCAATGTTCGCACTGCGACTGCGCCAAGTAACTTTACTATGAAGAAAGTAATTTTACTCACGGCTTTTTCTTCGCTCCGGCGATCGTAATGTGATTGACAGGAAATGGGTGTTACTGGGCGGAAACACGGCGTTTCAGGGGCGTGTGGCTGAAAACGCTACCGTTTCCGGGAAAAACGCAGGAGTGGCCGGAGAAACGGTGGGAGTGCCTGGGCGAACGCTGGGTGTGTTTGTGACGTCAACCAGGAACGACAAGCACTGAAATGATCGCACAGGCAGAGTAAGTCTGGAGCTACTCTGAAACTGCTAAGTAGTTAGTAATCGCAATATTGCGAATACATCGGTCGCAATTTTAAGAAGCTAAGATTCACTCCCAGTAGGCGGCGGCTTAGCGTGTGTAACTCTGCTAAATTCGCCTTGCGACCGATCAACTCGGAATGAGGGCCGTAATACGAAAAATGTTATATATATTATGGAATGTACATGTGGCCTGTTTTATGTGGGCAAAACTACAAGGAATCTAAAGACCCGCCTTGCTGAGCACGTATATAATGTTAAAAAAGGTCTTGAGTCCCATACCTTTTCAATGCACTGTAAAACTAAACATAATTGTAACCCAAATGGAATTAAGTCCTTTTTTGGGATACAGACCATTTTAACAAATTGGAGACATAGGGATCTAGATTCAAGATTAGCTAAAGCCGAAATGAAATGGATTTTTAAGTTAAAAACATTAGTTCCTAATGGGTTAAATGGAGAATTCGAAATGAAATGGTTTTTATAATTTGTATAATTCATATATTTTAATATTTTCTATTCCTTTTTTCTTCTTTTATATATTTATGGACTTTTTATGGAGATTCTTTGGACTTTGGTGAATGCTTAATGTTTATTTATTGATGCACGGCACTTTGAATGACCTCCGTCAACATACGAGGCTAGTTCCGGGATCAACACCACCATTGGAACGCAATCGGACTCTGGCTGAAACGCAAAGAGGATTTCCGGGGTGACGTCACTTCCGCTTGAGAAACGGGAGTTAGACGCGTCATCACGTCTGGGAGGAGAGTCTGTTTGGACAGTTTCCTGGTGGCTTTGTCGGACACTTAAAGATACTCGGGAACAGGAAGTTCCTATTAATGTTATGGACATTTATTGCTGACGGACTTTATTTTGTCATTTCCGCTGATGTCATTTAGAATCTGTGGCGGGAAAATTTAACCCAATTAGAAGGGATATAAATATAGGAGGCTTAGTATTACTCACCATGCTTCTGATGAAGGACCTGGTGTCCGAAAAGCTTTAAGCTGCTGGTGAGAACATCCAAAGGGAGAGCTCTTTTTGTCCAATACTTACCTGAGGAGGTGTGAGGTACCCGGGCCGTCATTCTCCAATCCCTTATTCCATCTGGGACGGGTAACGAAGTGGAATTTTGAGCCTATGTGATCCTGTACCACTATATTGTGGTGATATGCTGTTTTAAATCTATGTTATTGTGAGTTTGATGTAATAAACATTCGTTTTTGTCTTGCCTATCAGACAATATTGCACTAGATTATTTTCATTATCTTTGAGATTGGGATTGGGACATAGAGGGCTCAGTGGCTCGCTGCGCTCGCCACAGGATCTATTCCCACACTATGGGTGTCATGGACACCCATGAATGGGACTAGTCCTGTTGCGCCGGAATTCCGGATGGCGGTAATGTCGGCTGTCGAAATTCCGGCATCGGTATCCTGACTGCCGGGATCCTGACAGCCAGCAAATTAAACGCATCCCATTTGAGAACGGACTCCATTCTGAAGATGGGATTCATTCCTGCAATAAACTTCCAAATATTATGTATTTCCATAGTATGATTCATTGAGAAACAAGGAGGTCCCCAAACTAATGTATGGTGACCACATTCCACTTCCCGGGATGACTGGTAAGCAGGAGATTTCACTGAAATTACCTGTTTAATGAATGGGACCAGTGCTTAAGTTTTACAAAAGTAGGTGAAAATTTATATTTTTACCTACTTTTCAGGATAATTAATGGTCCCCTTATGCTCTGTACAGTTGCCGTGAACTGTAGGAGATTTCAATGTGTGTAAATACCTAGGTATACAGTATAGTTTTCATTGAAAAAAATTAACATTTCTGGTACTGCAGAAAAGGTCAAATCAACTAAATATGCTTAAGGTTAGAGCCAGTGACTGAAATCTAGCTGATCATTTTTATTGTGTGTAAGTAAATTTGCCAGCACAGATTAATATTCCAAACAAAATGCTATTCTATCTTCTTACCGGAATACAAGAAGTGCAATGATAAGTACAAGTATGACAGCAATTGTGAGGGTGAAGACTGCAATTGTCATAACATTAGGTCCTAAAACAGAAATATACATAAAATTAGAGCATTTCTATTAGAAAATCAGAAAATTTCTGTCTTTGATTCATAGGGTGCCATGAACCGTATGAGTGAGAGGAAATAAAAACACTGCACAATAATAAAATAACAGAGAAAAACAGAGTAAATACATATATACCGCATAGAGCAAGTACAAAATATTGTAATAACACAATAGGATTGGTAGTAAAAATAACAAGGGTAACTGCAGGGTAACTTGCGTTTGCTAGAAGGAAAATGCAAGGGTGAGTTGCAGGGGGACTCATTTTAGTACTCGATGATCATGTACCCAACATATGAGAGAGAGAACAGTGCCAGAGTCTCTGAAGGAAAACAATAAGACACAGGCTTAGAGCACTGATGACGTAGATGGTACTAGGGAGACCAACTCAGAAGAGGGTCTTTACAATGTGAGCTAAAATACTGAGGGGAAGGGGTGAACAGTTGATGGGTAAACTTCATAGATACTTGGTTGGGGGGGGGATTGAGGAGATGAGTGGTAAGTTATGAGGCAGGTGCAACTTAAGAAAAATTAACCAAAAGGGTACGGCCTAAGCACTTATAAGGGTGTTTCCCTATTAGCTGCTGCTGATGGAAGGAAAAGTAAATTCCTATAAAACACAAATATGTAGATATACAAAGGTAGCAGAGCTTAAATATTACAACATTAATTCATTAATATAATGGATTTACAGCTTTTTCAAAGGTGGCCACCTTTGAAAAAGCTGTATTAATAAAGCAAAATGCGTCAGTTGTTGTCATCCACCCACTGAACAGCATTGATTGCTACTTCCAAGTGTTTGACCAAGTTCTAGACTATATCGAAGAGACTTACCATCTACGAATCTGCCCAACCTCTATGCCTGTGGATGGAAATTCTCATTGCACCGCATACCAAGTGAGGACTCATTGCTCTTTTGAACTTTGGATATCATCACAAGACTCTTCCTCCAACAGCAACTATTTCATCCCTGATGAACTTTGCACTATACTTAAGAGGTCATTGAATTGCATTTTCATCCTAGCCCACAGTCCAGATTTACTACTGGAACAAGCACCAGTACATGTGACTAACCAAAATATATGCTGTGTGGGTGTATATAAATGTAATATCTTTAGAATGAGAATTTTGAACATATATATTAAAATCTTTAAAGTTTTTATTTATCCAGACAATCCATTATATTAATTAACTAATTTTTAAATATTTAAGCGCTGCTACCTTTGTATATCTACATATAGGTACAACTTCAGTGTGCATTTAGAGCTTAAGAATTCCAGAGCAGGAGGGCGCATCTTGGAGTTGAGTATGAGAGGAAGTGTCAGGGTGGACGTAAAGTGATGGTTGGAGGAGGAGCGGAGAGGGCGATAAGTACTTAAGATTGAGATGAACATGGAGATGTAGGAGGGGGAGTGGTTAGGGACTTTGTATATGAGGGTGAGGTGTTTGAACTGTATACTGAAGGTGATAGAGGCGAGTGCAAGTAAAACTGACTGCAGGAGGGGAGGCAGGAAAATATACACACTCATGAAACGAATGTGATGCCATCATTCAGAATGATTTTAAAGTTAAAAGGAACTTACCACTCCCAGGAACATCACTTGGAAGTCTGTGATTCTTCCAGATAAAATTTGGGCGGAAGTCAATTACAGTCGTTACATTTTTGCTAGTGTCAAACTGCAGAAGTTCTGTATACTGGGCATAAAGAAGCAGAGTTTTCAGTAAGTCCAGCATTTCAGCCTCTCAATAAATAGTTACTCTGCAGCTTATATTTGAGGGTTCATACAAACAGGCACTTGCTATGTGTTTGTGGTATACAGTATTATGTCTGAGCTCTGGTCACTCATTTATATAATGAACAAGGTATCGAGTACACATTGATAAGTTTTGGAATGCTTGCCAGACTATGAAAGTTAATTGTTGTGGGAAAGTGCAGCTTTACATCAGGTTCACTATAGAGATCAATGGTCCAGAGATTTTTAAATGAACCTATTGAATTTAAAAAGACCTTGATAGGGTGTTATTGGCTCTATGATAAGTACTGTAAGGTTTAGGTAGCACTTTGGCATTACTTAACACATAAGAGAAATATAAATGCTTATGCATAGTGAGCTACTCTGTAAACTTTCTATCGCTTAACCCCTTCACTGCCGACAGTTCTCTCATCTTTGTGCGGAGGTAAATTTTTCACATTTGCACTCGTCACATTCCAACATCAATATCAATTATTTGTGTATGCAGTACACGGACATACAGATGTAGCCATGCTCATCTTACTGCGATGGGGCATGTTGCATCACGGCATGCTGCATGGCGTGCATGCTGCGACTATTTGCAGCCGGTGATCTCTCCATTAATTCCTAGCCGGCTGCGAAAAGTTGCAGCCTGGCATGCCATTAAGTAAGCCATGTTGCAGCATGCCGCATTGCAGAAAAGATGAGCATTGCTACATCTGTATTACAGTACAAAGGGGTAGATGTATTAACCTGGAGAAGGCATAAGGAAATGATAAACCAGTGATGTGTGCAAGGTGATAAAGGCACCAGCCAATCAGCTCCAATATGTAAATTAACAGTTAGGATCTGAATGGCTGGTGTCTTTATCACCTTGCACACATCACTGGTTTATCACTTCCTTATGCCTTCTCCAAGTTAATACATCTGCCCCAAAGTACCTTGTTTTATTCCGAATTATGTATTTCAAGAAAATATCATTAGTCTTTTTAATCATTTTAATGTCAATTATTTTTTAACCCAAATGTTTTTTAATTGAGATTTTAAGAAAGCAAACCAAAAGCAAACCTGATATTCTCATTCTTTAAATACCACAAAGAAATACTTTTAAGTTGACCTTGTTATGCGAATAAACTAGCATTTCAAAATAGTAAAAAGCATGACAAGAGAGGCAATGCTGAAAGCATACAAGTGGAGGTATTGTCCATAGCAACCAATCAGAATCTGTTTAATTTCCTTGCATACAATAGACAAATGAAAGCTAAAATCTCATTGGGTGTTATGATCAACACCACCACTTTTAATTTTTAGAAGTTTTATTAAATGTTCACCATAGGTTTGACAAAAAAAAATTCTGCACTTGAAATGAAATGTACTGTATGTGGTGGGGCGAGTTTAGATTTTTTTTTTTTTTGCTGTCTCGACTTAAATACTAACTATTTGTGAGAAGAATATGGTAGCCCAATAAGCCCTACCATTTTAAAAACTAAACAACGTATCACATTAAATGAGGGACCACTTTTTTTTTAACGCAAGATGGGGGAGATATGGGCTTTAGATCCTCCCATTTGTGGAAAATTGTATTTTACATGTACGGTTTCAGTTGCCAGACTATGGGCAGTATACTATTAGCAGTGGTACTTAACCACTGCTAATAGGATCGCCAGGGGCGATCCTATAAGCCTCGATGCCGGCTCTGATATCATGCGATGCCGGCAATTATCATGGGGTTATGCTTAAGGTGCCTCAGGCACCCAAAACATAATGGTTAGCCACCAGAGAAGCTATAACACATGGGATTGGGGATTTATCCCCAATCCCATGTGTTTTTGTGTGATCGCCGGTCCAGTTTCGGCTGATAAAAACGGCCTCTAATCGGATACCATAATAATGACCATCAGTCAATAATCGCAATATCCGGCTGCTAATAGGATACTGCCCTTTAACTACTAAGAGGGCACATCATTTAAAACATGAGAATCCTCACTTTCAAGATAGCGTGCCCCCGTGTGTGCGCGGGATATTATGGGGGAGATGGGCACAAGATGTATTACATAGTACTTTGTTTTATTCCAAATTCTATATTTCAAGAAAATATCATTAGTCTTTTTAATTATTTTAATATGTCAATTATTTTTAACCCAAATGTTTTTTAATTGAAATTTTAAGAAAGCAAACCTGAATATTTTTTTTTCAGTTCTTTAAATACCACAAAGAAATACTTTCAAGTTGACCTTGTTATGCGAATAAACCAGCATTTCAAAATAGTAAAAAGCATGGCATGACAGGCAATACTGAAAGCATACAAGTGGAGGTATTGTCTATAGCAACCAATCAGAATCTGTTTAATTTCCTTGCATACAATAGACAGATGAAAGCTAAAATCTCATTGGGTGTTATGATCAACATCACCACTTTTCATTTTTAGAAGCTTTAGTAAATATTCACCATAGGTTTCCATCTATGGAAAACGTGCATAGTACTGGGAAATACTGTTTGGTAATCACAGGTGATCACCAGACAATGAGGTTTATTCAGAGGTGGATGCAGAAGAGGCCACAGCTGTGTTTGTTGGTGGTCGCCTATCTGAAACTTCATGGAAATGCTACTACATAGTTCTTCCCTGGTGTACATCCATGAGTCTGAATGTGCAAGGACTGAGATGCCTACTTTCAATGTCCGTACATGCTGTAATACTGATTGGTGTGTTTTTAGACACGCCATTGGTTGCACCATCAAAACTTTCACCAGCTCAATGGCAGGGGCGGTTTCTCTATACGAGTATGACCGCTAGTTGAGCATCTGTGTATGCAGCCACTTTCCCCAACTCACTCATGACACTCCTATTACAAACCCATAAGATGGACCATCTCCATACATCCACTAAGACACATCCCTGTCATCGTCCAGGAACACCCACTACATTTTCAATACACTTCTCCCTGCGTGCGTCTGAAATTGAAACTGTGACCCAATTAGCATGCATGTGCGGTGCAACTTACTGTAGACGTAAAAAAAAATAAACGCTCCACTATGGCTGCTATCAGCAGTGCATCCACCTCTGAATCAGCCCACACTAGCAGCTAAGGGTGCCACATAACTTGAAAAAGGAAACTCTCCTCTTTCATAGGTGGATGTGAGTGACACTACATTTGCAGATGTAATCAGGGCCGTATAAACTCATAGCTGGACCCCTAGGCTATCAGGTATTTCGGGCCCCCTCCAGCACTTCAATTTTCACCCTACTACAGCTGATGTTTGGGAGCTTATGCCTTCATTTACTCTCAGTATTCACACAGGCATGGATACCTAGTTGAAATTAAGTCTGCTGACCTCTTTTCTCACCACACAATCGTTTTCCTTTTCTTTTCTCTTTTGAAATAACACTAGTGTAGTATAGATCTGCTGTCCGTCCCACTATTTTCTCAAAACAAACCTCAGCTGACTACGAGTGTGACTTGCTACAGCGCAGAGTACAAAGTGCCTTTAACCATTAGAGGGCAGAAGTAACAGTATCTCAGCCAAAATGTGATGGTCCCCTAGTCCCCGTGGGGCCCCAAGGCTGAATTGTCAGCCTTATGGATAATACGGCTTTGGAAGTAATTTTGGAAATGATAGTCCTCCTAATACAATCCCACCCATTTATGGAAAAATGTATGTCTGTTTTCTGTAGTGTAGGGTAGGGTAATATTGTCTGATGATCACCTGTGAATAGCTACTAGTGGACCACATACTGTAACTTGAAAGAGCAGATTCGCCCTCTTGCTCAAATATGACTACTCCCACAGTTGTCATTATGGGGATGACAGGGCATGTAATGCCCACCCCTCATAAGCAGAAATTTTGTCCGGTTATAATATATGATCACCAGCAGGGCTGCCGTCAGCAATTGTGGGGCCCGGGACTGCCAGAATAGGCAGACCCCCCCCCCCCTTCCCTCTCCCATACCTTCCACTCCCCCTGCAGCCCCCACAACTTGCCATTCTTTGTGCCAGTTGCTACTCCCGGGACAATGCCGCAGAACACCTGGTGGCACCCCTAGGCACGGCTGTGCAGGCTGGGACCACAGTAGTAGCACAAGGAAGGAGTCTGGAGCAGGCAGCCATAGAAGGACAGCATTGGCAGCATTTAAAAATTTGGAGCAGGCCACAAGCCAATCTGAGCACACGGACCGGCAGCCAATCAGGAGCTGCCACTGCAAATTCAAAATGCCATCGGCGGACACGCACATCTGGTTTCACAGATCGGAAGTGTAATACACAGAGGAAAATATATCATCACAATCCACTTACTCAAGCGATAATACCAGAAGTTGCCCACCATGTTTGTTCTTATCACTTGAGTAAATGGATTGTGATGATATATTTTCCTCTGTGCATTACACTTCCGATCTGTGCAACCGGATGTGCGTTCCACAGACCGGAAGTACCACTGGCGGTGGAACACATGCTGCTGAGTGCTGCTTGAGGCTTCCACAGGCGATCTGACACATGCTGCAGGATTTACATGCTGCCCTTGACTTGTGCTTGTACTGATTACCTTTGTGGGTGTTTTTTTTTCTTAATTGATGGGCGGGAACCTGCGGTGGTATAAATGTTGGTTCTGTCCACTGTCTTGTTATCTTGACAAAGGTCCACTACAGGACTGAAACATTGATGTGATTTGCCATGACTTAATACTTTGAATAAAGGAATTGAGCTTAAGAAGCCTGGTGAGTGTTCCCATTCTATATATACCTGTATATATATATATATATATATATATATATATATTACTAATTCAAGCAACAAAAAGAAAGGGGGCGCTCCATAGTGCATAAAAGTTTTATTTATAAAACAGGTAAAAATCTGCAATTACGGTCAGATGGAACTCGTACCAGAGAAATAAACCCTGTGGGCTGGTTACCACACATGACATTATATGTTACCATCCAGGCAAGAGCTTGTCCTGCAGACTAGTGTTTCACAGGAGGCAACCCACGTGTAGTGCCAGCCGCTGAAGGATCACTGCTACACTCGGTTCTGCCACGTGTGCAAGCAGCATTATCCTGGGTCCCTTTGGCGTGGTTAGAGAACACCGAAGGCAGGAACAGGAACGCGTCGTTAGACCACGCTCTTACTGCTTTCGTCACAAAGACTTTGTAAGGGGGCGTGGTCTAGCACACACTAGACACTCTTTATAAACCACACTGTCACCAATGAATGTGTCTAACTCAGACACTACCATATTTTGTTATACATATAAAGCAATCAGCATTCAAAGAGTATTAACAATATATTTATATACATATAAGGTACATCACGCAATACATTATAACATTATACATAAAAAATTCCACATCATTACATATCATAGCACTTGAATACAAAGTGAATTTTACACATTTATTGATACATATAAAAACTTTTTAGCCATTATGAGCACAGCACAAATCATTGGAAAAAGCATCAAACCTGATAATAGGCATATAATTATCTAGTTTAAATACATTTTAAACATCATCCAAGCACACTAATAATATCTGACCATTACAATTAGTCAAAAATAGAGAAATATACAAAAAATAGAGGAATATAAAAAAAAAGTCATCAAAAAATGAAATTGAAATTGATTCTCTACTGACAAATTTTGTTTGTGACTGTTTAAAATTTGTGTTAAAGCATAATTATTTTGAGTTTCTTGGTGAGTGGTTCCTCCAAGTGTGGGGGGCCGCTATGGGGACAATTTGTGCCCCAAGTCTGGCAAACCTTTATATGGGTGTGTGGGAGTATGAAGTTATTGTATGAAGGTTATGAAATAATACCTTTTATTGCTAATTGAGATACTTGTATGTTTTTATCTGTTGTATTTCATCTGCTGCGATTATATATCGATGGTTAACATCTATGATTATGATCCATTATTCAATGTTTTTTTGATGAGCAGTTTTTTGTATATTCCTCTGTTTTTTGTATATTTCTCTTTTTTTGACTAATTGTAATTGTCAAATATTATTGGTGTGCTTGGATGATGATCAAGATGAATTTAAACCAGATAATTATTTGCCTATTATCAGGTTTGATGCTTTTTCTGATGTTTTTTCCAATGTTTTTGCTGTGCTCAGAACGGCTAAAACGTTTTTATATGTATCGATAAATGTCTAAAATGTGCTTTGTATTCAAGTGCTATATTATGTAATGATGTGGAATTTTTTTATGTATAATGTTAAAATGTATTGCGTGATGCACCTTATATGTATTCATATATTGTTAATACTCTTTGAACACTGATTGCTTTATATGCACAACAAAATATGGGAGTGTCTGAGTTAGACACACTCATTGGTGACAGTGTGGTTGATAAAGAGTGCCTAGCGTGCGCTAGACCACGCCCTCTGACAAAGTCTTTGTGACAACATCGGTAAGGGCATGGTCTAATGGCACGCTCCTGTTCCTCTCACCACGCCAACAAAACCCAGGATCACGTCGCTTGCACACATGACAGAACGGAGTGTAGCAGTGATCCTTCAGTGGTTGGCACTACACGTGGGTTGCCTCCTTGAAACGCTAGTCTGCAGAACAAGCTCTTGCCTGGATGGTAACATATAATGTCATGTGGTAACCAGCCCACAGGGTTTATTTCTCTGGTACGAGTTCCATCTGACCGTAATTGCAGTTTTTTACCTGTTTTATAAATAAAACTTTTATGCACTATGGAGCGCCCCTTTCTTTTTGTGGTTTGCATTAGGAATTGTGGCCAAGTATCCTGAGGAGTCTGTGTTTGGAAAAGGGAGCAGCAGTCCCTATATCTTTGGACATTTGTGCAATTAGACTCCAGGATTCCTGTTGTCTTTGATAGCGCGGCTCCATCTGTATATATATATGTATATATATATCCATCTGTATATATATGTATGTATGTATATATATATATATATCCATTTTATGCACTATGGAGCGCCCCTTTCTTTTTGTGGTTTGCATTAGGAATTGTGGCCAAGTATCCTGAGGAGTCGGTGTTTGGAAAAGGGAGCAGCAGTCCCTATATCTTTGGACATTTGTGCAATTAGACTCCAGGATTCCTGTTGTCTTTGATAGCGCGGCTCCATCTGTATATATATATCTATATATATATATATATATACACACAGATAATGACCATACTATATATATATATAGTATGGTCATTAGTTCTCCGCAGCTTGTACAGCCAAATGTGATGTAGAGAGATCCCCTGGGCAGAGCCGTACTTCCCAGAGCTTGTAACCCTGCCCCGATTACAGTAACATGATTTCACATATTCAGGGGGCGTACATCACATGCACTGAGTATCAGGCTGCCTGGTTACAGTGGTGAGTACTGCAGCTGCGGTCCCTCTTGACCCCCCTGCTGACACTGAGTATCATGCTGCCCGGCTGCTGAAGGCAGTGCTGTAGCGGTGCCCCTCCCACTACCACCACACACACACACACACACATCACAGCCACCAACAGCACCAGGGAACATCACAGCTGCCAACAGCAACACCCCTCCACTCCTCCAGGACATCACAGTTGCCGCCGGTACCTGCCCCTGTGCATTGCTGTGCCCAGAGGCATATGCTGCTGTAAAGATGGCCCTGGCAGCAGCTACTTACTTTCTTGGTTGACATAGAGCTGTACATTAGAGTCAGATTTAGATCTCGATCACCCATCTCATCCAGAATTAGAGAACCTGAAGCACCTACAGAAGAAAAATTAATTAAAATATTCTGGAATCTGTATAGTAATGTAAGGCACTAGTATTTGCCTTTTGTAATATATTTTTTTGTTTGCTTTCTCGACATTCTTTGTGGAAATCAGTCGGCACTTACAAAAAAGAAAGAGTTATGGTAAAACTTACCTTTTGTAAACTCTTTTTCTTCCATGGGATCCACAGGGATAACCTTGAGGTATCATCTGGTGGAGACCAGGATTGGCACCGAACAATAAAGCTTTGTGAGGATCCCAGGATTCAGTGGGATCCTTTGCCTTCATACCCCGCCCCCATGGTCAGGCACATCAGTTTTAGTTAACAAGCCCCAAGCAAGAGCTGAAGAAAGTATGTACACACAGAAAATCACACTCTCATAGAGAAGAGAAGGGAACTGGTAACCATAAGGCAACACATTAAAGTGTACTGCATCAGGGTGGGTGCCCTGTGAATCCCATAGACCTTGAAGAAAAAGAGTTAACGAAGGTAAGTTTTACCATAACTCTTTCTTTTTTTCTTCGGGTCTCCACAGACAGGGGCATAACTAACGATGGTGCAGGGGATGCACCTGCTATGGGGCCCGAGCTGCTCCCAGGGCCCACAGCTTCCTCTGCACCCAGTCACGCACACACTGCTCCAGGCCTCTGTTGGTGTTCTGAGTATCAGAGTGCTCTGATCTGATGCTGGTCCCTCGCATAGGAATAGGACAGGGGGCGTGGTGTCCTTTGGCCGTGGCTGGCTGCTTAGTCAGGAACTGATGCTGGCAGCCGGTAGGAAGGAGCTGGGTTCCCGATCACTGCTGGTCACAGTGATTGAGACAGAGGGAGAGGGCAGAGCTGTGGCTGGCTGCTTTTCTTAACCTGATGGAAGGAAGGTTGGGCTGTCCGGATTCTTGCTGGGGGTGGGGTGGGGTGGGGGCAGAGACTACCCAATAACTGTGGCCAGCCATATACTGGAGCAGAGCCAGAGCCATAGGTGCAGGGGGGCCAGGACCCACACGGTGGGTGCTTATAACCATGTCAGGGAAAGACCAGCCTAGTGTTGTTGCATCTAATGCGACCATGCCAGGCAAGTGGTTAAGTAGGCAGGTCCCTGTACTAACTCTGCCTAATCCTACCTTAGGGAGAGTTAGACAACATCTGTGGCTGTGCGGTGCTGAGAGGCTGAGCAGCAGTTATGATGGGTGCACACTGGAAAGACAGGCATTCATTCCGACATCGGAACGAATGCCTGCCAGCCCAGGTTTCCCGTACACTCTCCAGCGATGTTAATGAAGGAGGGGAAGACCATGTTCTATGCTTCATTAGCATGAACAAGGATGCTAGCAATATTGCTAAGATTGATGTGCAGCACATCAAACCTTGTGTCCATCTCTAGCGACTGTGGGAGCACGCATATCAGACATACATACTGCCCGATATGCTCTATTCTGAGCAATATGCATCTGCTCCGGAACGGCTTTTTGCTCAGTGCTGAGGGACTGAGCCTGCAGTGCTAGGTATGTTTTTTTTCATGTTGCGGCCAACATGTTTTTTTTTCACTTTTGATGCCAATGATGAGGACGGGGGGGAGGGCCCTGTCAAGATTTTGCTATGTGGTCCACAAAGCTCTAGTTATGTCCCGGTCCCCAAGGATAACCTTGGGATGTCTCAAAGCAGTTGTTATAGGGAGGGAAAGCTCCTAAGCTGAAAGGAGGACTTGGCGGTTAAAGGTTGCATCCTGAGAGCCAAACGTATTAAAGGCATATAACCTAAGAAATGTGTGGTCAGAAAACCCCGTAGCAACCTTGCATAATTGTTCAGCAGACAATCCGCTGTGTGCTGCCCATGAAGAACCCACAAAGCGAGAAGAGTGAGCAGATACTGTACTCAGACCAGGCAGAACAGCTGTGTGTAAGCCTGTGAGATGGTCATGCAAAGCCAACGTGCCAATGTTTGTTTATTAGCTGGCCAGCCCCGCTTATGGAATCCATAAAGGATGAATAAGGCATCTGTTTTCCTAACAGAACTAGTGTGGTCCACATAGATCCTAAGAGCACGGACCACATCCACGAGGCTTCCTCTGGTGAGAGACCAGGTTCCTGGAAGTCTGGCACCACAACTGGTCCGTTGGCATGAAATGTAGATACTACCTTAGATAGCTAACCACGTTTAGTTCTAAGGGCCGCTCAGTCGTGGTTAAATATCACACATGAGGAGCGACATGAGAGAGCTCGCATATCAGAGACTCTACGGCCTGAAGCCATAGCTAGTAGAAAAAGAGTCTTAGCGGTGAGCCACTTGAGGGCTACCATTTCCAGTGGTTCAAATGGACTGCGTTGTAGAGCCCTAAGAACCAATGACTGGACCTAAGGAGCTATAGGAGGTATGAATGGAGGCTGTATCCGAAGTACCCGCTGAAGGAAAGTACGCACATCTGACAAAGGAGCCAGTCTTTTCTGGAATCAGACAGACAAAGCCGAGACCTGGACTGGAGAGAAGCCAGGTGAAGACTCATGGTGAGGCCTTCCTGCAGAAAGGCTAACAATCTAGGCATCCGAAAGACTTTGAGGTTGCAGTGATGATGAGCACACCACTGGAAATAGGAGTGCCAAATCCAGTAATAAATGTGAACAAAGGCTGGTTTCCTAGCCTGAATCAAATAAAGTGAAGATATCATTGATAACAGGGTGCAATAAGTACATAGAGGTACACATCCTGAATATCCAGGGAGACCATGTAGTCTCCAGGTTGCATAGACAGAACATTGGACCGCAGAGTTTCCATACGAAACCTGGGACCTTGAGGTACTTGTTCAGCAATTTCAGATTCAGAATTGGACGGTATGATCAATTCGGTTTTTTAACCAAAAAGAGAGTAGAATAGAACCCCTGACCCTGCTGAGACTGTGGAGCAGGGATGAAAACCCCTGACTGTAGGAGGGATCGTATGACTCCATGCAGTGCTTGTGCTTTGTCTGGGTCCAGAGATGGAGTATAATGTCAGGGAGGACGCTTCAGGGAGGAAAGAGCGTACTGTGGAAGTCTTGACTGTGCAAGTCCCTCTCGCGAATGCCTGACCCTTGGTTTTGCCCTGCTGTCGAAAGGACAAAGTCCTTGGTCGCGCTGACAAAGCTGAAGGCAGATAGGCTGTCTTAGAGGTAGATAATTTTTCAACAATTTTGTTCAGTACTGATCCAAACAGGAGGTAGCCTGTGTGTGGTAAAGCTTCCTTGGCCTTCTTTGCGTCTGAATCTCCTTTCCAAGATCGGTGGCACACAATGCGGCAAGCTGCAATTGAAACAGCAGAAGCCTTAGAGGTCAATAGGACTGTGTCCAGAGCTGCCTCCCCAATGTAAAAGGCTGCATCTCTAATACTATTGAGTAGAGACAACTGGTCCTTGGTGGATCAGAGGTGAAACTTTGTTCAAGGTTGTTCGCCTAAGTCTCTATGGCCTTAGCCACCCTGGCTTTAGCAGTAGCCGATCTAGCCATTGTTCCTATGAGGAAGTACATAGACTTGAGACACATGTCCAGCTAAATCCCTAAGGTAAGATGCAGTAGGGATAGGGAGTATTGAACTTTTAATTAAATGTGTCACATGAGCATCCACTATAGGTGGAGTCTCCCACTTTGTACAATCAGCTGGTGGTAGCGGATAAAAGGAGCTCAGCTTCTTAGGGACCATAAATTTCAGAAGCTCATGGCTTCTGTGAAGTGGTCAGAGTGAGGAAATTCTAAAACTACTTTCTGCCATTTACGCAGTGGGTCTTTATTAGTAGGGGCTGGTTCAGCATCTTCTAGTTGAAGTGAGAATTTGTTCATCCTAATTAATGTAGTCACATGAAATTTAGGTGGGGCCTCCTCCTCCCCTGAGAGGGATTCAGCATCTGAAACCTCAGCCTGCTCGGCAGTAACTAATGAGTCCTCTGAATCAGAGAGGACAGATTGTGAGGAATGCACAGGCCGCTTAGAAGTAGAGGGTGCAGGCAATGCGCCTTGACCCTGCATCATGTTTTGAAATGCAGCTGAGGAAGCAGCCAAGCTCTGTATAGAGCTAGCAAATGAGTACAACCATGTGGTAGGGACAGGTGGGGCTGCAATTGCCTGATAAACAGGCTGTAATGAATGTGGAAATCCCATAGAGGGAGCCATTAAGGGCTGCAGTGGTTGTGGTATAGCAATAGGTTGAGCCACAGCTGTAGTGGTTGTAGTATGCCCACAGGGGAATCCACAGGTGGGGTAGCAATATGGTCAGCAATTTTAGTCAGCAATGTAGTAAAAGATGTCCATGGCAGTACTAGTACAAGTGCTGGAGGGGCTCAGTTGCTGGGAAGCACGATACAGGTATAAATACGTGTGTATTATATGAAAATGGGGGGGGATTGCTAACTCTCTCTCTGGCACAGGGCACCAAAAAGTCTAGTTACGGCTCTGTGGCAAATGTAACCCTAAACACACCAGTTTTAAAGTATTGTTCAGAGAGAAAGGGAAAGCAATCTCAGACAGAGAGATTTAAAGCATGCAGCAATACTAGCATAAGTCACATACAATGCAGAATAAACAATCTAACTGCAATGGGCACTAATATACACTACTATGCTCTGTATAAGAGGATGCAGCGCTTTGTATAACCTGCTATGTGGTAGAGGTATACAGGGAGATTCTGCCGACGGCTCCTGCAGACCTGCAGAGCTCAGATAATGGCTGCTCAGCATCTCTGTGTGGAGGAGGATGAGGGAGGAGCAGCCCAGGGTGGGAAGACATCTGTGGAATGGTGCCCCGGGCTGGGAGAGGGGGCCACTGGGGAAGCACTGACCTCCCTATGCTGAAATTCACCACCGGGTTTCCTCATCTATCTGAGTCCCCAGCGCCAGTGTACATTACAGCCCGGGTGATCTAGCGTGGCTGCAGGGAACTCTCAATGGTCCAGGAGCTCGCCAACGCCGCTGGCCCTCTCCCCAGGCCAGTGATAAATGGACTGCGATATATGCAGGTTCTGCGAGCAGGTTACCCGCCCTACCTGTCCTCCAGTGATCCGGATATGGTCCCGGGTGCCCCTGCGCCTCTGCTAGTGAAGGAAGTGTGCCAGGGGTCCTGTCAAAATCACGCACCCAGTTGTGGCGTCGTGGCCAGATGGGGGTGTTGGAACGTCAGCACTGGCTTCCTGTTGGACTGCAGACGCTGATAAAAAAAAATTTAAAATGAAAAATGTTAAACAATAAAATAAAAGTTTGGGCTGCAGTGTGCAGTCCTTGTTCAGTGTGACCAGAAAACAAACTGATGTACCTGAGCCTGGGGGTGGGGTAAGAAAGCAGAAGACCCCACTGCATCCTGGGTAGGGATGGCCATCGCCCATCGAGGATTTGAAATCGTTGATGGTCTATGAACGATATTGAATACTTTTACCATTGATGGAGAGAACCAGATGGTTTACCACCATAGATGGTTCAGTGTTACTGATTTTTTTTTTATCAAAGTGTCAGGGCACGGTGCTTAGCCCTTCCCCGTGACACCCACAAGGTCATGCCCCGGGCTCTGGTTGGCCCACAGTTCATTTTACAGTAATGCAGGGGTGACCATCACTGGTTCCCTTACAGGTGGTTTTACACCATCGAGGTTATCCATCAATGGTACCATCGATGGTGATAATCGATGGATAACCCAATGGCTATACCTAATCCTGGGAGCATCACAAATCTTTATTGTCCTGTGTCAGTCCTGGGTTCCACCAGGTCATACCCAAAGGTTATCCCTGTGGAGACCATGAACCACGAAGAAAAAATGTTTTTTCCCTTTTTGGAAAGTGTTACTACATTTTATCTGTATACCTTATGTAACAGTGGTTTTACCTTGCTAATTCTGTCCAACATGCTATATGTCCTATTCCTTTGCCAAGAGTAGTCCACATATAAATAAAGCCTCACCATCACTTTAAGTTCCGTAATACCTTTAATGTCATATTGCTCATTCATTGGTACCACTTCTAATTCCCCCAATTTGCGTGATAGACTTCTTGCATTTGCCAACATACATTTTATATTAGTAAAACCTTTTTCTGTATATTTTTGCTTTGATAAGATATTTTTTCTTGTTTGTTGATTACTTGGTTTACGATTATTGGCTGTCCTTCCCCTAACTCCCGCTCCAACCCCATTGTTCTTTATATACCATTTTATACTGTTCTCACTGAGCATCCCATAATCGCTTGCTATTCCCTTCCCACCGACTCTTAGTTTACAATCTCCTCCAGCCTTCTAACCATCATTCCCCCAACCACTTCTGCCCCCTCCTCATTCAGGTGCAATCCATCACGACAAGAAAGATGGTGCTTGACCGAGAAATCAGCCCAGTGTTCCAAGAAGTCAAACCCCTCCTTCCTACACCAAATTTCTTAGCCACACACAGAGACGGATTGGCCATAGGGTACACAGGGAAGATTCCCGATGGGCCAACGCACCCGTGGGGCCTGTTTTGTTTGAGGACATGTGGTCCTATTAACAGACATAATGAATAAGATGCAAAATAATTTGCATATATGAAAATTACTTTGCCACTTAGCCTGTGATTGCAGATGATCTACTGTATGCTCTGTCTGCCTGCCTGGCTGACATATAATATTGAGTGAATAGTGATTGAGATACGGTTGGAGTAATAATTAAGCAAGAAAATATATCTTTCTAAAGAATTATATAGTTTACTAAATTCTAAAGGTGTATCATATAATGTGCTCATAATATTTAATTTTATTTCCTTTTAACGTCCCCCTTGATGCTGGACATGCCCACTATCTGGAAAGTCTTGGGGGGAGGGTGCTGCTGCCACGGCCCATGGGTAGACCTTACACCTCTGGTGCTGCCCATGTGGGGCCACTAGTGCAAATTTTTCCGGGGCTGCTTTTTGTTCCCAATCCGCCCCTGGCCACACATTAACCTCCCTAATCTCCCTTTGTCTCCCTGGGCTAGCACGTGGCACAGGTAATATTTCAGAGAATATTACCTTAGATGTCCTTGCCTTAAGTTTACGGCCTAGGTCACTGTAATAATTTTTAAGGATATCCCATCTACCTCTAACTTGGTTGTTTGCGCCAATCTGCACCAAGACCAGTGGGTCATTTCCAGCCCCTCCCAACAATTTGTCTACCCGGTCCGCGACGTACCATACCCGAGCGTCCAAAAGACAACATACTGTACAATGATCACGGTCCCTGTAGCAGATTACCCTACCTGCCCTTCTGATGGTTTAGCTCAGTGTGTAGAGGGGATGTAGCATATTAATGTAGTGCACCATGTAATGGGATGTAGCATAGTGATATAGTGCAGTGTGTAGGGGGGGATGTAGTGTAGTGATGTAGTGTGGTGTGTAGGGGATGTAGAGTAGTCATGTAGTGCGGTGTATAGGGAGGATGTGGCATAGTGATGTAGTGTGACATGTAGGGGGGATGTAGCATACTGATGTAGTGCAACATGTGGGGGGAATGTAGCATTGAGATGTAGTGCAGCATGTAGGGGGGAAGTAGCGTATTGATGTAGGCATGTAGAGGGAAGTAGTGTAGTGTTGTAGTGTGGCGTGTATCTGCACTTCTGATGGTTTAGTGCAGTGTGTAGAGGGGATGTAGCATAGTGATGTAGTGTAGCATGTAGGGAGATGTAGCATAGTGATATAGGGGGTAATTCAGACCTGATCGCTAGGGTGCATTTTTTGCATCCCTGCGGTCAGGTAGTCGCCGCCCACAGGGGGAGGGGGAATTCGCTGTGCAGGTGTGCGATCACATGTGCAGGAGAGCTGCACAAACAGCAGTTTGTGCAGTCTCTGCACAGCCCAGGATTTACTCAGTCACTACGATGATCGGGGCCAAAGCTGACGTCACGAATCCTTTCACAAAACGCCGGGTCTCTCCTGCGATTTTCCGGACACTCCCTTGAAACGGTCAGTTGCCACCCACAGACGCCCTCTTCCTGTCAATCTTCTTGCGATCACTGGTGCGATTGGATTTGTCGCACCATCCCGTCGTTGCCCGGATCTCCCCGTCGCTGCGAACCGTCGCACCTGAGCATTGCGGTGAATAAGCATGCGCAGCTCAGACCTGATTGCCCGCTGTACGAAAATGCAAAGCACCGATCAGGTCTGAATTAGCCCCATAGTGCAGTGTGTAGGGGGGATGTAGTGTAGTGATGTAGTGTGGTATGTAAGGGGATGTAGAGTATTAATGTAGTGCAGCATGTAGTGGGATATAGCATAGTGATGTAGTGTGGCATGCAGTGGGGATGGGATACGGTCATTAGGTCGACACCACTTAGGTTGACAACTATTGGTCGACAGCGTCACTAGGTCGACATGGTCAATAGGTCGACATGTACTAGGTTGACAGTTCAAAAGGTCGACATGAGTTTTTCACTATTTTTTTTTACTTTTTCATACTTTACGATCCACGTGGACTACAACTGGAAACTGCAGACCCTGTTAACCTAATGCATGTCGACCAATAGTTGTCGACCTAATGACTGTCGACCTAAGTTGTGTTGACCCAATAACCCATACCCGTGTGGATGTAGCATAGCATAGTAATGTAGTGCAGCATGTAGGGGGGATGCAGCATAGTGTAGTGATGTAGTACAGTGTGTAGGTGAGATGTAGCATAGTGAAGTAGTGAGGCATATTATGGGGATGTAGCGTAGTGATATAGTGCAGCATGTAAGAGAGATGAAGTGTACAGTGGTGTGTAGGGGGGATGTAGAATAGTGATGTAGTGCATGTAGGGGGTGTAGCATAGTGATGTAGTGCGGCATGTAGTGTGATGTAGTGTACTGATGCAGTGCAGTGTGTAGGGAGATGTAGTATAGTGATGTAGTGTGGCATGTACGGGGATGTAGCATAGTGATGTAGTGCAGCGTGTAGGGGGATGTAGCATAGTGTTGTTTTGTGGTGTATAGGGGGATGTAGTGTAGTAATGTAGAGCAAGTATAAGGGTGATGTAGCATGGTGATGCAGTGTGGCATGTAGGGGGATGTAGCATAGTGATATAGTGCAGTATGTAGGGGGATGTAGTGTTGTGATGTAGTGTGGTTTGTAGGGGATGTAGCATAGTGATGTAGGGGGATGTAGCATAGTGATGTAGTGCGGCGTATAGGCAGAAGAAGCGTGGTGTAGTGTGGCAGAGTACGTTGAAAATCGAGGGCTGCGCTTATCGGCTGACTTGATGCGTTAAGCTGCTATGGGGGGGTTGAAAGGGATTCCACGTTTCCCTCAATATACTATGCCCAAAAAAGAAGAGTACCTCCCAGCGCTAATTTCATCTAGTATTATGCTGACACTAAACACTATAATACATATATACCTTCAATTAGGATCTATAACAAACTGAATTGATTAAAAATAAAACTTCTCTTTATTGAAAACAGTAAATGAAAAAATTATGCTATAATATATCTTTTTGCATTCAAATAGCATATAGTATGGTTAAAAACTGGTAGTGAATCCTAATACCGGTATACTCAACATTGACATCACAAAACATACACACATTAAACATAAATTGTACTAGTGATATGCCTGAAGCAAATTACTCACTATTTATATTGTGTAAGTCTGTTTAAAAGACCAGTGGGATGTTCATCACCACAATAACACAAAAGCGTTCAGTACAAAAATCCAGGTATATTGTCCTGTGAGGGACTTCCAGTCTAGAGATGAGCGCCTGAAATTTTTCGGGTTTTGTGTTTTGGTTTTGGGTTCGGTTCCGCGGCCGTGTTTTGGGTTCGACCGCGTTTTGGCAAAACCTCACCGAATTTTTTTTGTCGGATTCGGGTGTGTTTTGGATTCGGGTGTTTTTTTTAAAAAACACTAAAAAACAGCTTAAATCAAAGAATTTGGGGGTCATTTTGATCCCATATTATTATTAACCTCAAAAACCATAATTTCCACTCATTTTCAGTCTATTCTGAATACCTCACACCTCACAATATTATTTTTAGTCCTAAAATTTGCACCAAGGTCGCTGGATGACTAAGCTAAGCGACACTAGTGGCCGACACAAACACCTGGCCCATCTAGGAGTGGCACTGCAGTGTCATGCAGGATGTCCCTTCCAAAAAACCCTCCCCAATCAGCACATGACGCAAAGAAAAAAAGAGGCGCAATGAGGTAGCTGACTGTGTGAGTAAGATAAGCGACCCTAGTGGCCGACACAAACACTGGGCCCATTTAGGAGTGGCACTGCAGTGTCACGCAGGATGTCCCTTCCAAAAAACCCTCCCCAATCAGCACATGACGCAAAGAAAAAAAGAGGCGCAATGAGGTAGCTGACTGTGTGAGTAAGATTAGCGACCCTAGTGGCCGACACAAACACCGGGCCCATTTAGGAGTGGCACTGCAGTGTCACGCAGGATGTCCCTTCCAAAAAACCCTCCCCAATCAGCACATGACGCAAAGAAAAAAAGAGGCGCAATGAGGTAGCTGACTGTGTGAGTAAGATTAGCGACCCTAGTGGCCGACACAAACACCGGGCCCATTTAGGAGTGGCACTGCAGTGTCACGCAGGATGTCCCTTCCAAAAAACCCTCCCCAATCAGCACATGACGCAAAGAAAAAAAGAGGCGCAATGAGGTAGCTGACTGTGTGAGTAAGATTAGCGACCCTAGTGGCCGACACAAACACCGGGCCCATTTAGGAGTGGCACTGCAGTGTCACGCAGGATGTCCCTTCCAAAAAACCCTCCCCAATCAGCACATGACGCAAAGAAAAAAAGAGGCGCAATGAGGTAGCTGACTGTGTGAGTAAGATTAGCGACCCTAGTGGCCGACACAAACACCGGGCCCATTTAGGAGTGTCACTGCAGTGTCACGCAGGATGTCCCTTCCAAAAAACCCTCCCCAATCAGCACATGACGCAAAGAAAAAAAGAGGCGCAATGAGGTAGCTGACTGTGTGAGTAAGATTAGCGACCCTAGTGGCCGACACAAACACCGGGCCCATTTAGGAGTGGCACTGCAGTGTCATGCAGGATGTCCCTTCCAAAAAACCCTCCCCAAACAGCACATGACGCAAAGAAAAATAAAAGAAAAAAGAGGTGCAAGATGGAATTGTCCTTGGGCCCTCCCACCCACCCTTATGTTGTATAAACAAAACAGGACATGCACACTTTAACCAACCCATCATTTCAGTGACAGGGTCTGCCACACGACTGTGACTGATATGACGGGTTGGTTTGGACCCCCCCCAAAAAAGAAGCAATTAATCTCTCCTTGCACAAACTGGCTCTACAGAGGCAAGATGTCCACCTCATCATCACCCTCCGATATATCACCGTGTACATCCCCCTCCTCACAGATTATCAATTCGTCCCCACTGGAATCCACCATCTCAGCTCCCTGTGTACTTTGTGGAGGCAATTGCTGCTGGTCAATGTCTCCGCGGAGGAATTGATTATAATTCATTTTAATGAACATCATCTTCTCCACATTTTCTGGATGTAACCTCGTACGCCGATTGCTGACAAGGTGAGCGGCGGCACTAAACACTCTTTCGGAGTACACACTTGTGGGAGGGCAACTTAGGTAGAATAAAGCCAGTTTGTGCAATGGCCTCCAAATTGCCTCTTTTTCCTGCCAGTATAAGTATGGACTGTGTGACGTGCCTACTTGGATGCGGTCACTCATATAATCCTCCACCATTCTTTCAATGGTGAGAGAATCATATGCAGTGACAGTAGACGACATGTCCGTAATCGTTGTCAGGTCCTTCAGTCCGGACCAGATGTCAGCATCAGCAGTCGCTCCAGACTGCCCTGCATCACCGCCAGCGGGTGGGCTCGGAATTCTGAGCCTTTTCCTCGCACCCCCAGTTGCGGGAGAATGTGAAGGAGGAGATGTTGACAGGTCGCGTTCCGCTTGACTTGACAATTTTCTCACCAGCAGGTCTTTCAACCCCAGCAGACTTGTGTCTGCCGGAAAGAGAGATCCAAGGTAGGCTTTAAATCTAGGATCGAGCACGGTGGCCAAAATGTAGTGCTCTGATTTCAACAGATTGACCACCCGTGAATCCTTGTTAAGCGAATTAAGGGCTCCATCCACAAGTCCCACATGCCTAGCGGAATCGCTCCGTGTTAGCTCCTCCTTCAATGTCTCCAGCTTCTTCTGCAAAAGCCTGATGAGGGGAATGACCTGACTCAGGCTGGCAGTGTCTGAACTGACTTCACGTGTGGCAAGTTCAAAGGGCATCAGAACCTTGCACAACGTTGAAATCATTCTCCACTGCGCTTGAGACAGGTGCATTCCACCTCCTATATCGTGCTCAATTGTATAGGCTTGAATGGCCTTTTGCTGCTCCTCCAACCTCTGAAGCATATAGAGGGTTGAATTCCACCTCGTTACCACTTCTTGCTTCAGATGATGGCAGGGCAGGTTCAGTAGTTTTTGGTGGTGCTCCAGTCTTCTGTACGTGGTGCCTGTACGCCGAAAGTGTCCCGCAATTTTTCTGGCCACCGACAGCATCTCTTGCACGCCCCTGTCGTTTTTTAAATAATTCTGCACCACCAAATTCAAGGTATGTGCAAAACATGGGACGTGCTGGAATTTGCCCATATTTAATGCACACACAATATTGCTGGCGTTGTCCGATGCCACAAATCCACAGGAGAGTCCAATTGGGGTAAGCCATTCCGCGATGATCTTCCTCAGTTGCCGTAAGAGGTTTTCAGCTGTGTGCGTATTCTGGAAAGCGGTGATACAAAGCGTAGCCTGCCTAGGAAAGAGTTGGCGTTTGCGAGATGCTGCTACTGGTGCCGCCGCTGCTGTTCTTGCGGCGGGAGTCCATACATCTACCCAGTGGGCTGTCACAGTCATATAGTCCTGACCCTGCCCTGCTCCACTTGTCCACATGTCCGTGGTTAAGTGGACATTGGGTACAACTGCATTTTTTAGGACACTGGTGAGTCTTTTTCTGACGTCCGTGTACATTCTCGGTATCGCCTGCCTAGAGAAGTGGAACCTAGATGGTATTTGGTAACGGGGGCACACTGCCTCAATAAATTGTCTAGTTCCCTGTGAACTAACGGCGGATACCGGACGCACGTCTAACACCAACATAGTTGTCAAGGCCTCAGTTATCCGCTTTGCAGCAGGATGACTGCTGTGATATTTCATCTTCCTCGCAAAGGACTGTTGAACAGTCAATTGCTTACTGGAAGTAGTACAAGTGGGCTTACGACTTCCCCTCTGGGATGACCATCGACTCCCAGCAGCAACAACAGCAGCGCCAGCAGCAGTAGGCGTTACACGCAAGGATGCATCGGAGGAATCCCAGGCAGGAGAGGACTCGTCAGAATTGCCAGTGACATTGCCTGCAGGACTATTGGCATTCCTGGGGAAGGAGGAAATTGACACTGAGGGAGTTGGTGGGGTGGTTTGCGTGAGCTTGGTTACAAGAGGAAGGGATTTACTGGTCAGTGGACTGCTTCCGCTGTCACCCAAAGTTTTTGAACTTGTCACTGACTTATTATGAATGCGCTGCAGGTGACGTATAAGGGAGGATGTTCCGAGGTGGTTAACGTCCTTACCCCTACTTATTACAGCTTGACAAAGGGAACACACGGCTTGACACCTGTTGTCCGCATTTCTGTTGAAATAGTTCCACACCGAAGAGCTGATTTTTTTGGTATTTTCACCAGGCATGTCAACGGCCATATTCCTCCCACGGACAACAGGTGTCTCCCCGGGTGCCTGACTTAAACAAACCACCTCACCATCAGAATCCTCCTGGTCAATTTCCTCCCCAGCGCCAGCAACACCCATATCCTCCTCATCCTGGTGTACTTCAACACTGACATCTTCAATCTGACTATCAGGAACTGGACTGCGGGTGCTCCTTCCAGCACTTGCAGGGGGCGTGCAAATGGTGGAAGGTGCATGCTCTTCACGTCCAGTGTTGGGAAGGTCAGGCATCGCAACCGACACAATTGGACTCTCCTTGTGGATTTGGGATTTCGAAGAACGCACAGTTCTTTGCGGTGCTACTGCTTTTGCCAGCTTGAGTCTTTTCATTTTTCTAGCGAGAGGCTGAGTGCCTCCATCCTCATGTGAAGCTGAACCACTAGCCATGAACATAGGCCAGGGCCTCAGCCGTTCCTTGCCACTCCGTGTGGTAAATGGCATATTGGCAAGTTTACGCTTCTCCTCCGACAATTTTATTTTAGGTTTTGGAGTCCTTTTTTTACTGATATTTGGTGTTTTGGATTTGACATGCTCTGTACTATGACATTGGGCATCGGCCTTGGCAGACGACGTTGCTGGCATTTCATCGTCTCGGCCATGACTAGTGGCAGCAGCTTCAGCACGAGGTGGAAGTGGATCTTGATCTTTCCCTAATTTTGGAACCTCAACATTTTTGTTCTCCATATTTTAATAGGCACAACTAAAAGGCACCTCAGGTAAACAATGGAGATGGATGGATACTAGTATACAATTATGGACGGACTGCCGAGTGCCGACACAGAGGTAGCTACAGCCGTGAACTACCGTACTGTGTCTGCTGCTAATATAGACTGGTTGATAAAGAGATGTCGTAGTATGTATGTATGAAGAAGAAAGAAAAAAAAACCACGGTTAGGTGGTATACAATTATGGATGGACTGCCAAGTGCCGACACAGAGGTAGCCACAGCCGTGAACTACCGTACTGTACTGTGTCTGCTGCTAATATAGACTGGTTGATAAAGAGATGTCGTAGTATGTATGTATGAAGAAGAAAGAAAAAAAAACCACGGGTAGGTGGTATACAATTATGGACGGACTGCCGAGTGCCGACACAGAGGTAGCTACAGCCGTGAACTACCGTACTGTGTCTGCTGCTAATATAGACTGGTTGATAAAGAGATGTCGTAGTATGTATGTATGAAGAAGAAAGAAAAAAAAACCACGGTTAGGTGGTATACAATTATGGACGGACTGCCGAGTGCAGACACAGAGGTAGCCACAGCCGTGAACTACCGTACTGTACTGTGTCTGCTGCTAATATAGACTGGTTGATAAAGAGATGTCGTAGTATGTATGTATGAAGAAGAAAGAAAAAAAAACCACGGGTAGGTGGTATACAATTATGGACGGACTGCCGAGTGCCGACACAGAGGTAGCCACAGCCGTGAACTACCGTACTGTACTGTGTCTGCTGCTAATATAGACTGGTTGATAAAGAGATGTAGTAGTATGTATGTATAAAGAAGAAAGAAAAAAAAACCACGGGTAGGTGGTATACAATTATGGACGGACTGCCGAGTGCCGACACAGAGGTAGCCACAGCCGTGAACTACCGTACTGTACTGTGTCTGCTGCTAATATAGACTGGTTGATAAAGAGATGTCGTAGTATGTATGTATGAAGAAGAAAGAAAAAAAAAACACGGTTAGGTGGTATACAATTATGGACGGACTGCCGAGTGCCGACACAGAGGTAGCCACAGCCGTGAACTACCGTACTGTACTGTGTCTGCTGCTAATATAGACTGGTTGATAAAGAGATGTCGTAGTATGTATGTATAAAGAAGAAAGAAAAAAAAACCACGGTTAGGTGGTATACAATTATGGACGGACTGCCGAGTGCCGACACAGAGGTAGCCACAGCCGTGAACTACCGTACTGTACTGTGTCTGCTGCTAATATAGACTGGTTGATAAAGAGATGTCGTAGTATGTATGTGTTAGGAATATTTGTGTTTTGTTTTGCCTTGCATTACCTCATTCCTGCCTCTAGGGGTCTCACTTGTTGCCTCAGGTCTGAATGGCAGTTGCACACTGCCTCTGCAGGGTAATTACCTGATTGTGTGCACCTGGAGCCCAACACCCTGCTGCTATTTAACTCCAGCTCACAGGCACTTAGTTGCAGATCATTGCGGTTCCGTATGGAGTGAGACTGGGCTCTCTCCAGTAACCCTGTCCAGATTCTGCCTTATTTGCTTCTTGGAGACTTCCCTGCAGTTTGCTAAAACGCATGTGCCTTGCTTCTGGACTTCTTACCCTGCCAGTTCAACATCTACATTTCTGGACTATTATTTGCAGTTTGTTTCCATTCCTGCCTGATCACTTCATTTTTGGTATGTTATTTTTCCCCTGCTTGATTTAAACCCGGATTTCTTCATGTTTATTTTGCATCTATGTTTAACCTAAAATATTCCATTTATCGTGTTTTGTTCCATGTAATCAAGCATCCAGTTTATATTTATTTTTACCACCACTTTTTCCACAATAAACTTTACTTAATTTTCACCTGGCTTCAGCTGACATCTTTCCAAGCACACACACACAGAGAACTCTAGAAATCGTTACAGAATGATCTGCCCAAATAAACGTGTGCAGGAGTTTTGTTGTACAGCTGAATCTCATAAAATGGCTTCACTTCAGAAAGATTCCCTGCCTCTCAAGTTTTTGCCCTTTTTGAGTTCTACTTTGCTGGTGGATTTCAGAGAGAAACTGGAGGGTATTCAAATCCTGTCTTCAGAGATACTGTCTGCTCTGCCTGAAGGTTCAGTAAGATTACCTGTTCCCTTTAAGGAGACGCAGGGAAAAAGGGGAAAAGATCAGTCTGGTGCTCTCAATTCTGGCTGCTGTTTTTCTAGCATAAGCAAAGGCAAGTTTTGGAGCTTTCCACGACCCAGCCTCTCTGAGGAAGAAAGGAGACATAGAAGGGATAAGAAGCTCTGTTTTTATTGCGGCAGGTCGGGACATTTTATTCAGTTATGTCCTGTTCGCAAACATAAAAAGAGCTTTCCTCATTTTGCCATAGTGCCAAATTCTGTTCAGTTATGCCACTGTGGTGCTCAAATTTCGAAAGGAGGGGTGTCCGGCCCAGCGACCCCAGGAGGGGTGTCCGGCCCAGCGACCCCAGGAGGGGTGTCCGGCCCAGCGACCCCAGGAGGGGTGTCCGGCCCAGCGACCCCAGGAGGGGTGTCCGGCCCTGCGACCCCAGGAGGGGTGTCCGGCCCTGCGACCCCAGGAGGGGTGTCCGGCCCTGCGACCCCAGGAGGGGTGTCCGGCCCTGCGACCCCAGGAGGGGTGTCCGGCCCAGCGACCCCAGGAGGGGTGTCCGTCCCTGCTGCCCTTGGCTTCGGGCATGAGGTCCCTGCTGCCCTTGCCTTCGGGCATGAGGTCCCTGCTGCCCTTGCCTTCGGGCATGAGGTCCCTGCTGCCCTTGCCTTCGGGCATGAGGTCCCTGCTGCCCTTGCCTTCGGGCATGAGGTCCCTGCTGCCCTTGCCTTCGGGCATGAGGTCCCTGCTGCCCTTGCCTTCGGGCATGAGGTCCCTGCTGCCCTTGCCTCACGGCATGAGGTCCCTGCTGCCCTTGCCTCACGGCATGAGGTCCCTGCTGCCCTTGCCTCACGGCATGAGGTCCCTGCTGCCCTTGCCTCACAGCATGAGGTCCCTGCTGCCCTTGCCTCACGGCATGAGGTCCCTGCTGCCCTTGCCTCACGGCATGAGGTCCCTGCTGCCCTTGCCTCACGGCATGAGGTCCCTGCTGCCCTTGCCTCACGGCATGAGGTCCCTGCTGCCCTTGCCTCACGGCATGAGGTCCCTGTTGCCCTTGCCTCACGGAATGAGGTCCCTGTTGCCCTTGCCTCACGGCATGAGGTCCCTGTTGCCCTTGCCTCACGGCATGAGGTCCCTGTTGCCCTTGCCTCACGGCATGAGGTCCCTGTTGCCCTTGCCTCACGGCATGAGGTCCCTGTTGCCCTTGCCTCACGGCATGAGGTCCCTGTTGCCCTTGCCTCACGGCATGAGGTCCCTGTTGCCCTTGCCTCATGGGTCACTCAGTCATCCAAGTCCGCCTTGCCAGAGGTCCGAGAGGTGTCCGCTTCGCCAGAGGTCCGAGAGGGGTCCGCTTCGCCAGAGGTCCGAGAGGTGTCCGCTTCGCCAGAGGTCCGAGAGGTGTCCGCTTCGCCAGAGGTCCGAGAGGTGTCCGCTTCCCCAGAGGTCCGAGAGGTGTCCGCTTCGCCAGAGGTCCGAGAGGTGTCCGCCTTGCCAGAGGTCCACGCCTTGCCAGAGGTCCGAGAGGTGCCCGCCTTGCCAGAGGTGCCCGCCTTGCCAGAGGTCCGAGAGGTGCCCGCCTTGCCAGAGGTCCGAGAGGTGCCCGCCTTGTCAGAGGTCCGAGAGGTGCCCGCCTTGCCAGAGGTCCGAGAGGTGCCCGCCTTGCCAGAGGTCTGAGAGGTGCCCGCCTTGCCAGAGGTGCCCGCCTTGCCAGAGGTCCGAGAGGTGCCCGCCTTGCCAGAGGTCCGAGAGGTGTCCACCTTGCCAGAGGTCCGGCCAAGGCCTGTCCAGCCCCAGGAGGGGGCTCTGCCTGTCCAGCCCCAGGAGGGGGCTCTGCCTGTCCAGCCCCAGGAGGGGGTTCTGCCTGTCCAGCCCCAGGAGGGGGTTCTGCCTGTCCAGCCCCAGGAGGGGGTTCTGCCTGTCCAGCCCCAGGAGGGGGTTCTGCCTGTCCAGCCCCAGGAGGGGGTTCCGCCTGTCCAGCCCCAGGAGGGGGTTCCGCCTGTCCAGCCCCAGGAGGGGGTTCCGCCTGTCCAGCCCCAGGAGGGGGTTCCGCCTGCCCAGCCCCAGGAGGGGGTTCTGCCTGCCCAGCCCCAGGAGGGGGTTCTGCCTGTCCAGCCCCAGGAGGGGGTTCCGCCTGTCCAACACCAGATAGAGGTGCCTGCCATGCCCGAGATCCAAGATTTGCCCGAGGATCTGCCTTACTTTTATGGAAATCTCTCTCACTGTTTAGCTCTCTTCAGATATTATCTGAGTTTTGATGACTTGTCCCCTATTGATATCATTGCTAACGTATGTATGAGATTCAGAGGGAGGGCCTTGAAGTGGGTAAATGGTCTTATAGATAAGGGAGATCCAGTGTTACAAGATTTGCCCGGTTTCCTCAAGGCTGTGACCGAAAGATTCAGTCCACCAACTGTCCTCACGCTCCTAGATGAATCTACTAAGGTGTGCCCCTCTGAGAACCTGCCTTTGCAGTCTGGGGAGCACCCTCAGTTTTTCAGATGTGGGCAGGTATCTCTAGGTGTTCACGCAGATTGCTCGGCAAGTTTAACATCTACAAGTTTACCATCCGCTCTTGATTCCATCCAGGAAAATAAGAGGTCAGTTCTACCGCTGGGTGGTGGCTCCGACTCTGAGAGTGAGCTTCTGGATGATCCGAGACTCGTTTTTGATGGACCTGTATTGCCTAATAGTGTCTTTGTGACACCTTCAAATAGGGTTAGGCAACCCAGAAAGAAAAAAGGAAAAAAGAAGAGAAGGTGAACTTTGAGGCGTCTGGAATCCGCCTGTTTAAGGGGGGGATAATGTTAGGAATATTTGTGTTTTGTTTTGCCTTGCATTACCTCATTCCTGCCTCTAGGGGTCTCACTTGTTGCCTCAGGTCTGAATGGCAGTTGCACACTGCCTCTGCAGGGTAATTACCTGATTGTGTGCACCTGGAGCCCAACACCCTGCTGCTATTTAACTCCAGCTCACAGGCACTTAGTTGCAGATCATTGCGGTTCCGTATGGAGTGAGACTGGGCTCTCTCCAGTAACCCTGTCCAGATTCTGCCTTATTTGCTTCTTGGAGACTTCCCTGCAGTTTGCTAAAACGCATGTGCCTTGCTTCTGGACTTCTTACCCTGCCAGTTCAACATCTACATTTCTGGACTATTATTTGCAGTTTGTTTCCATTCCTGCCTGATCACTTCATTTTTGGTATGTTATTTTTCCCCTGCTTGATTTAAACCCGGATTTCTTCATGTTTATTTTGCATCTATGTTTAACCTAAAATATTCCATTTATCGTGTTTTGTTCCATGTAATCAAGCATCCAGTTTATATTTATTTTTACCACCACTTTTTCCACAATAAACTTTACTTAATTTTCACCTGGCTTCAGCTGACATCTTTCCAAGCACACACACACAGAGAACTCTAGAAATCGTTACAGTATGTATGAAGAAGAAAGAAAAAAAAACCACGGTTAGGTGGTATACAATTATGGACGGACTGCCGAGTGCCGACACAGAGGTAGCCACAGCCGTGAACTACCGTACTGTACTGTGTCTGCTGCTAATATAGACTGGTTGATAAAGAGATGTCGTAGTATGTATGTATAAAGAAGAAAGAAAAAAAAACCACGGTTAGGTGGTATACAATTATGGATGGACTGCCGAGTGCCGACACAGAGGTAGCTACAGCCGTGAACTACCGTACTGTGTCTGCTGCGACTGGATGATAAATAATGATATAAAAAATATATATATATCACTACTGCAGCCGGACAGGTATATATATTATATAATGACGGACCTGCTGGACACTGTCTGTCAGCAGAATGAGTTTTTTATAGAATAAAAAAAAAACACCACACAAGTGAAGTCACACGACGAGTGTTTAACTTTTTCAGGCAATCACAATATAGTATACTACTAACTATACTGGTGGTCAGTGTGGTCAGGTCACTGGTCAGTCACACTGGCAGTGGCACTCCTGCAGCAAAAGTGTGCACTGTTTAATTTTAATATAATATGTACTCCTGGCTCCTGCTATAACCTATAACTGGCACTGCAGTGCTCCCCAGTCTCCCCCACAATTATAAGCTGTGTGAGCTGAGCACAGTCAGATATATAATATATACATAGATGATGCAGCACACTGGGCTGAGCAGTGCACACAGATATGGTATGTGACTGTCTTGTACTCCTGGCTCCTGCTATAACCTATAACTGGCACTGCAGTGCTCCCCAGTCTCCCCCACAATTATAAGCTGTGTGAGCTGAGCACAGTCAGATATATAATATATACATAGATGATGCAGGCATGCAGCACACTGGGCTGAGCAGTGCACACAGATATGGTATGTGACTGAGTCACTGTGTGTACCGTTTTTTTCAGGCAGAGAACGGATATATTAAATAAAACAACTGCACTGCTGGTGGTCACTGTGGTCAGTCACTAAACTCTGCACTCTCTTCTACAGTATCAGCCTCAGGTCAATCTCTCTCTCTCTCTCCTAATCTAAATGGAGAGGACGCCAGCCACGTCCTCTCCCTATCAATCTCAATGCACGTGTGAAAATGGCGGCGACGCGCGGCTCCTTATATAGAATCCGAGTCTCGCGAGAATCCGACAGCGTCATGATGACGTTCGGGCGCGCTCGGGTTAACCGAGCAAGGCGGGAAGATCCGAGTCGCTCGGACCCGTGAAAAAAAACATGAAGTTCGTGCGGGTTCGGATTCAGAGAAACCGAACCCGCTCATCTCTAACTTCCACCTGTTAAAGTAATAAAAAAAAAACGCCCTGAGCAGTATAGGCAAAGTTGCTTGTGGCTTTCAGATAGCAGGATACATGAGCATCGGGTGTCTGCCGGCAGACGTTGTAGGGGCTCTGCGATCAACTAGTTTCGCTTGACTGAGCAGGCTTCATCAGGATGGCTGAGCGCATCTGCTAACCCGTTTTTTGCTCATATCTATGCTCGTTGTCATGGTTTCCACTAAAGCTATTCCCATCCATTCGGGCGTCACGTCACTTCCACCCTCCTCCTTGTTAGCGTCATTTCCACCCCATTTACTTCAAGCTGAGTAGTCATAGTTGACACTACGCTGTTGCTCTCCGTCCTCGCATCACGTCACTTCCGCCCTCCTCCTTGCTTGCGTCGTTTCCGCCCCATTATATTGGACTGCTGCTTTGATTTTTATAAGGACTCTTTTGAACCTCCGTCCTACTTCAGGATGCTATGTCACTTCTGCCCATTCTTTGATGACTTTAATGGTGTCCCTGGTTGTCAGGGCAACCGTAGATTACAATGTTTATTTTTTCTTCCATTCTTAATGCGGTAATCACGGGGGTATTAACACCATTCCATATGTATTCTTGCAAGTAATGAAATGACAGGCGTCAGTTAAAACTAGAGATGTGCACCGGAAATTTTTCGGCTTTTGTGTTTTGGTTTTGGATTCGGTTCCGCGGCCGTGTTTTGGATTCGGACGCGTTTTGGCAAAACCTCACAAAAAATTTTTTGTCGGATTCGGGTGTGTTTTGGCTTCGGGTGTTTTTTTTCAAAAAACCCTCAAAAACAGCTTAAATCATAGAATTTGGGGGTAATTTTGATCCTATAGTATTATTAACCTCAATAACCATAATTTCCACTCATTTCCAGTCTATTATGAACACCTCACACCTCAAAATATTATTTTTAGTCCTAAAATTTGCACCAAGGTCGCTGGATGACTAAGCTAAGCGACCCAAGTGGGCGGCATAAACACCTGGCCCATCTAGGAGTGGCACTGCAGTGTCAGTCAGGATAGCACTTAAAAAAAATTGGCCCCAAACATCACATGATGCAAAGATAAATAAAAAAAGAGGTGCAAGATGGAATTGTCTTTGGGCCCTCTCGCCCACCCTTATGCTGTATAAACAGGACATGCACACTTTAACAAACCCATCATTTCAGTGACAGGGTCTGCCACACGACTGTGGCTGAAATGACTGGTTGGTTTGGGCCCCCACCAAAAAAAGAAGAAATCAATCTCTCCTTGCTCAAACTGGCTCTACAGAGGCAAGATGTCGACCTCATCATCATCCTCCGATTCCTCACCCCTTTCAATGTGTACATCCCCCTCCTCACAGAGTATTAATTCGTCCCCACTGGAATCCACCATCACAGGTCCCTGTGTCAGAGCTGGATTAAGGCTTTGGGGGGGGCCGGGGGCACTTAATACTGGGGGGCCCTAAAGATTAAAATTTTTGGATCGGGTCTTAGGAGGTCATTTAGATCCGATCACTGCTGTGTGTTTTCGCACAGCGGGTGATCAGATCCAAACTGTGCATGCGTATGTACCACAATGCGCAGTAGCGTCGGACAGCTACAACGGGCATAGGTGGTCAGCGACGGGATGGTGCGAAGGAACCATTCGCACGGGCGTTCGCAAGGTGATTGACAGAAAGAGGCTGTTTGTGGGTTACAACTGACCGTTTTCAGGGAGTGTCCGGAAAAACGCAGACGGGCTTAAGCGTTTTCAGGGAGGGTGTCGGACGTCAGCTACAGCCCTGGTCAGCAGGAATCAATCGCACTGGAAGAGTAAGTCCCGGGTTGCGTAGAGACTGCACAAATTGCTTTTTAGCAGCTCAGCTGCACATGCGATCGCACACTTGCACAGCCAAAATACACTCCCCTGTAGGTGGCGACTATCTGATCGCAGGACAGCAAAAAACGCTGCCCAGCCATCAGATCTGAATGACCTCCTTAGTGTGCAATCCTTCAGTGTGCACATAAACTGGGGTGTGGCCACAAGTCACACGCCCATTTCACTTCATGCTTCCCCAGCAGCCCCAGCCTCATGCGCACAGTAGTTGGGAGAATTATGTCCCTCCCTCTGCTCCTGCCACTGATGGGACAGAACCCAAAAAACAGTACTGTCCCATCACATCGTGATTGTTGGGGCGATATGCATATGCACATATACAGTACACATACATATATACTGTCAGACATATAAATACAGTCACATACAGTACTTATACACATACATACTGTCACACACATAAATATACATATGTACAGTCGCACACACAGTCACATGCATACTGTCACATATATACTGTCAGACACATAAATACAGTCACATACAGTACTTATACACATACATACTGTCACACACATAAATATACATATGTACAGTCGCACACAGTCACATGCATACTGTCACATAAGTAGTCACACACATATACACATACATATGTACAGTTAGACACACATGCATACAATCACACATATATACATACTGTCACACACAGTCATAAACATACAGTCACACACATAAACATATCCCTCTTACACATATACATAGTGTCCCCCTCCCCCTCTCACACATATTTATATACACTGTCTCCCTCCCCCCTCTCACACATATTTATATACAGTGTCCCCTTCCTCCCTCTCACACATATTCCTATACAGTGTCCCCCTCCTCCCTCTCAGACATATTCCTATAGTGCCCCCCTCCCCCCTCTCACACATATTCATATACAGTGTCCCCCTCCCCCCTCTCACACATATTCATATACAGTGTCCCCCTCCTCCCTCTCACACATATTCATATACAGTGTCCCCCTCCTCCCTCTCACACATATTCATATACAGTGTCCCCCTCCTCCCTCTCACACATATTCATATACAGTGTCCCCCTCCTCCCTCTCACACATATTCATATACAGTGTCCCCCTCACCCCTCTCACACATATTCATATACAGTGTCCCCCTCCCCCCTCTCACACATATTCATATACAGTGTCCCCCTCCTCCCTCTCACACATATTCATATACAGTGTCCCCCTACCCCCTCTCACAAATATTCATATAGTGTCCCCCTCCTCCCTCTCACACATATTTATATACAGTGTCCCCCTCCTCCCTCATACAGTGTCTCCCTCCTCCCTCTCACACAGTTTCCCCCACTCCTCCCTCTTACCTCCCTCTAAAATCACTGGGTGGGCACTGCAGGCACACTGTGCATCTCATCCCGTCCTGCCTCCAAGCTCTCCTCCTCCCGCATGCTGCTTGCCAAGCACTGAATGCACAGTGCCGTGAAGCCCCACCCCCATGCACGAACCCAACCCCTCTTCCTCCTCAGTCTCCTGTTTACTTTCATTTTCTACAGCTCGCAGTGCACTTTTGCACTGCAGCTGTAACCAAAGCTGGGCAGCCCCATTCATAGAGGGGGCCCAGGGTAACGTGCCCCTCGAGCCTCCCCCCTTAATCTGGCTCTGCCCTGTGTACTTTCTGGAGGCAATTGCTGGTAAATGTCTAGCAGAGGAATTGATTATAATTCATTTTGATGAACATCATCTTCTCCACATTTTGTGGAAGTAACCTCGTACGCCGATCGCTGACAAGGTGACCGGCTGCACTAAACACTCTTTCGGAGTACACACTGGAGGGGGGCAACTTAGGTAAAATAAAGCCAGTTTGTGCAAGGGCCTCCAAATTGCCTCTTTTTCCTGCCAGTATACGTACGGACTGTCTGACGTGCCTACTTGGATGCTGTCACTCATATAATCCTCCACCATTCTTTCAATGGTGACAGAATCATATGCAGTGACAGTAGACAACATGTCAGTAATTGTTGGCAGGTCCTTCAGTCCGAGCCAGATGTCAGTTTTCGCTCCTGACTGCTCTGCATCACCACCAGGTGGTTTTGGAAATCTGATCCTTTTCCTTGCAGCTCCAGAGGCGGTAGAAAATGAAGGAGGAGCTATTGGCTGGTCACGTTCCGCTTGACTTGACAAGTGTCTCACCTGCAGGTCTTTAAACATCTGCAGACTTGTGTCTGCCGGAAAGAGAGATACAACATAGGCTTTAAACCTAGGATCGAGCACGGTGGCCAAAATGTAGTGCTCTAATTTCAACAGATTGACCACCCGTGAATCTTGGTTAAGCGAATGAAGGGCTCCATCCACAAGTTCCACATGCCTAGTGGAATCGCTCCGTATTAGATCCTCCTTCAATCTCCCCAGCTGCTTCTGCAAAAGCCTGATGAGGGGAATGACCTGACTCAGGCTGGCAGTGTCTGAACTGACTTCACGTGTGGCAAGTTCAAAGGGTTGCAGAACCTTGCACAACATTGAAATCATTCTCCACTGCGCTTGAGTCAGGTGCATTCCCCCTCCTTTGCCTACATCGTAGGCAGATGTATAGTCTTGAATGGCCTTTTGCTGCTCCTCCATCCTCTGAAGCATATAGAGGGTTGAATTCCACCTCGTTACCACCTCTTGCTTCAGCTGATGGCGGGGAAGTTCAGGAGTGTATGCTGGTGCTCCAGTCTTCGGCACGCAGTGGCTGAATGCCGAAAGTGGCCCGCAATTCTTCGGGACACCGACAGCATCTCTTGCACGCACGCCCCTGTTGTTTTTAAAAAAATTCTACACCACCAAATTCATTGTATGTGCAAAACATGGGACGTGCTGGAATTTGCCCACATGTAATGCACGCACAATATTGGTGGCGTTGTCCGATGTCACAAATCCCCAGGAGAGTCCAATTGGGGTAAGCCAATCTGCGATGATGTTCCTCAGTTTCCGTAAGAGGTTGTCAGCTCTGTGCCTCTTATGGAAAGCGGTGATACAAAGCGTAGCCTGCCTAGGAACGAGTTGGCGCTTGCGAGATGCTGCTTCTGGTGCCGCCGCTGCTGTTGTTGCTGCGGGAGGCAATACATCTACCCAGTGGGCTGTCACAGTCATATAGTCCTTAGTCTGCGCTGCTCCACATGTCCGTGGTTAAGTGGACATCGGGTACAACTGCATTTTTTAGGACACTGGTGACTCTTTTTCTGATGTCTGTGTACATTCTCGGTATCGCTTGCCTAGAGAAGTGGAACCTAGATGGCATTTGCTACCGGGGACACACTACCTCAAGAAATTCTCTAAGTCCCTGTGAACTAACGGCGGATACCGGACGCACGTCTAACACCAACACAGCTGCCAAGGCCTGAGTTACCCGCTTTGAAATAGGATGACTGCTGTGATATTTCATCTTCCTCGCAAAGGACTGTTGGACAGTCAATTGCTTACTGGAAGTAGTACAAGTGGTCTTCCGATTTCCCCTCTGTGATGATGATCGACTCCCAGCAGCAACAACAGCAGAGCCAGGAGCAGTAGGCATTACACTCAAGGATCCATCGGAGGAATCCCACTCAGGAGAGGACTCGTCAGATTTGCCAATGACATGGCCTGCAGGACTATTGGCTTTCCTGTCTAAGGAGGAAATTAACACTGAGGGGGTTGGTGGTGTGGTTTGCACTGGGAGCTTGGGTACAAGAGGAAGAAGGGATTTAGTTGTCAGTGGACTGCTTCCGCTGTCACCCAAAGTTTTTGAACTTGTCAATGACTTCTGATGAATGCGCTCCAGGTGACCTATAAGAGAGGATGTTCCTAGGTGGTTAACATCCTTACCCCTACTTATTACAGCCTGACAAAGGCAACACACAGCTTGACACCAGTTGTCCGCATTTCTGTTGAAATAATTCCACACCAAATAGTTGATTTTTTTGGTATTTTGACCAGGCATGTCAATGGCCTTATTCATCCCATGGACAACAGGTGTCTCCCCGGGTGCCTGACTTAAACAAACCACCTCTCCAATCAGATTCCTCCTTGTCAATTTCCTCCTCAGCGCCAGCAACACCCATATCCTCATCCTGGTGTACTTCAACAGTGACATCTTCAATTTGAATATCAGGAACTAGACTGTGGGTGCTCCTTCCAGCACTTGCAGGGGGCATGCAAATGGTTTAAGGAGCCACCTCTTCCTGTCCAGTGTTGGGAAGGTCAGGCATCGCAACCGCCGACACAATTGGACTCTCCTTGGGGATTTGTGATTTAGAAGAACGTACAGTTCTTTGCTGTGCTTTTGACAGCTTAACTCTTTTCATTTTTCTAGCGGGAGGATGAGTGCTTCCATCCTCATGTGAAGCTGAACCACTAGCCATGACAATAGGCCAGGGCCTCAGCTGTTCCTTGCCACTCCGTGTTGTAAATGGCATATTGGCAAGTTTACGCTTCTCCTCAGACACTTTTAATTTAGATTTTTGGGTCATTTTACTGAACTTTTGTTTTTTGGATTTTACATGCTCTCTACTATGACATTGGGCATTGGCCTTGGCAGATGACGTTGATGGCATTGAATCGTCTCTGATATGACTAGTGCAGCAGCTTCAGCACTAGGTGGAAGTGGATCTTGATCTTTCCCTATTTTACCCACCACATTTATGTTCTCCATTTTTTAATGTGTGGAATTATATGCCAGTAATATATCAATAGCAATGGCCTACTGTACTGTACTACTATATACTGGTGGTCACCACAATGCAGCACTGTACTACTATATACTGGTCACAACAATGCAGCACAAATATGGATACTAGAAGTGACACAGAGCTGCAAGATACAGCAATGGCCTACTGTACTGTACTACTATATACTGGTGGTCACCACAATGCTGCACTGTACTACTATATACTGGTCACAACAATGCAGCACAGATAAGGATACTAGAAGTGACACAGAGCTGCAAGATACAGCAATGGCCTACTGTACTGTACTACTATATACTGGTGGTCACCACAATGCTGCACTGTACTACTATATACTGGTCACAACAATGCAGCAGATATTGAGCACTGATCCGGATACTAGAAGTGACACAGAGCAGCAAGAAACAGCAATGGCCTACTGTACTGTACTAGTATATACTGGTTGTCACCACAATTCTGCACTGTACTACTATATACTGGTCACAACAATGCAGCACAGATATGGATACTAGAAGTGACACGGAACTGCAAAATACAGCAATGGCCTACTGTACTGTACTACTATAATATACTGGTGGTCACCACAATGCAGCACACTGAGCACAGATATTGAGGTTTTCAGGCAGAGAACGTAGCCACGTGCTCTCCATTTAATCTACAATGCACAAGTGAATATGGCGGCGACGCCATATATGGAATACGAATCTCGCGAGAATCCGACAGCGGGATGATGACGTTCGGCCTCGTTTGGTTTAACCGAGCAAGGTGGGAAGATACGAGGCTGCCTCGGACCCGTGTAAAACCCGTGAGGTTCGGGGGGGTTCGGATATTGATGAACCGAACCCGCTCATCTCTAGTTATAACAGTTCTTTTGTCTCTTCTATTTATATACATAATAAAGATAGTATTGAATTAATTTAGTTCTCTTGTTTTCTTATAGATTAGAGGTTAGTTTTTCCTTCCGCTTTAATGTAATGATATCTGTGGTTGATGATCCCATATTCACACCATTGGTAAAAAATAGTAATAAATATAAAAAATATAATAAACGTCCATAAAAACAATACTTTTATTTCTCTATTTGTTTATGTTATATATATAACATAATATAGTGTTCAATTAGTTTTTAATTCTATCTTTTTCTTGTAGATTAACCATAATATTCTACTTTTAGGTAACAGACAAACACGCAGACACACATTTAACACAGTGAATACTATTCCTAAAATGTATCAATTATTGTTATAGTGCTTTTTTTTTATTATATCTATATTATATTTATTTAATTAATACTGGGTACTATGTATATAATGTATTTGTATTTATATTTAATTCTATCCCTTGTGTTCTATATTATTAGCAGGGAGGCTATGGTCAGTGCTTATAAAAACAAATGTTATACACAGCTATATTTCTTATCCTTCTTTCAGGAAGGGGTGAAGCAGGTCACTGTTATGAATTTTTGTAAAGTGTTCCGGGATGCTATGATTATCTTTTTTCATTCTTATGTTATTTAAGTGTTTGTTAATTCTGATATAAAGGCAACGGTATGTCTTTCCTACATACTGAAGTCCACAGGCACAAGTTATCAGATAAATCACTCCCTTGGAGTTACAAGTGATTTTTTCTTTTATCTTGTATTCTTTTCCTTTCTTGTTCGATTTATACTTTAAGGTGGCTTTTGTTGATAGTTCTTTTGTTTTTTGGCAAACTGTACAGTTATTACATTTGTAGAATCCAGGCTCTAGACCTTCAACCAAGTAGTTTTCCCCTTATTATGCTTTTTCAGATAGCTTCTCACAAAATTACTTTTAATTGTGGGTGCTCTCCTATATATGATCTTTGGTTTTTGGGGTAAGATATCTCTTAAGTCACTATCTGTGATCAGAATGTGCCAGTGTTTATATATACTTCGTTCCAGATGCATTCGTTGGCTGGAGTAATTTGTCAGAAACATCACCTCTTCTTTCGTGTTCATGTTTTTTTCCTTATAGTGGAGGAGATCCATTCTGTCCACTTTGTCAACTTCACCTTATTTTTTTCAAGATAACTTATTTTATAGTTCTTTTCTTCAAACTGTGTCATAAGTCTTGCTGTTTGTATTTCATAATCCTCTTTTCTTGAGCAGTTCGTCCTCATCCTTTTCATATTGGCTTTAGGAATATTTGATAGCCATTTTGGGTGATGATTGCTCCGAAAATCCAAATAGCTGTTAAAGTCCACTTCTCTGTTGTAGGTTCTGGTTTCAATTTTATTATTTTCAATGAAGATGATTAAGTTCAAAAAGTTAATACTTGTATCGCTGACTTCTTTTGTGAATTGCAGATTGAATATGTTGTTATTAATCTTTGAAATGAAGTTAACAAGATCTTTATTTGCTCCATTCCAAATGATAATCACGTCGTCGATATATGTCGCCCATAGGACAAGATTGGGTTGGATTCATTATTGCTAAAGAAATCTAATCAGGTACCCAAGGTGCAAACACACTTGTGCAGCCACTTGAGGATAAAAGGGCCACTTCACCCTTAATAAAATACAATACACAGAAATATTACTCAAAAGACAAGGCGCTCAGTGCAGTTTCATATGAAATGATACTTAATGTCCATATATGTAAAAAAAAGAGGGGATCCAACTTCAATGCGTCTCCTCCTGTAGTGATACAGATGGTTCTTCTACTCCACAGATAATCTCATGATGATATGGAATAGCGGTATCTTTGTAAGCTGCTCCAATGATGTCACCCTTTTGTGAATTGCAGATTTTAATGATGTCACCCTTCACTTTAAAAAAAAAAAAAAAAAGCCCTATTATTAGGGAGAAACGTGTTGGGAGGGTGCAGGCCATTGCACTTTTTTCATTCTTCTTGAGGCTGGATTTGTATTTTACACCTTGCTGGTTAGTGCCGTATTCAGCCGACGGCCACACTGGCATTCACATTCCACCCCTGAGTTTGTAGATGTGCATGTACATTGCCTTTGTACATAGTTTAGATAATAAAAGTTTTATTCCTACTTCCCTGCTTTTTATTTGGAAGTGAAGGGTGACATCATTGGAGCAGCTTACAAAGATACCGCTACGTGTGGATCCATGCTTATCTTTGAGTGAGTATGGTACGCATTAATTTCCAGCATTTACCATATATTTAGAGATAAAGATACCTTTATGTGCGGAGAACGTATTTTTACATTGTGAGTGGAGTACGCCATCCATTCTGAGTGGTATTTCATGTTGCTTGAGAAAATCAATTTGGACATACTACACTATGATGTGTTTTTTATATTATGTTTTATTCCCTATCATCATGAGATTATCTGTGGAGTAGATTAACCATCTGTATTACTACAGGAGGAGACGCATTGAAGTTGGATCCCCTCTTTTTTGACATATATGGACATTAAGTGTCATTTCATAAGTATTCATTATTGGTCCATACAAACGCATTTTCCCACTGGGCAAGAAACAGATTGGCATACAAGGGTGCAAATTGGTACCCATCGCCGTTCCCTGGGTTTGAATATAACAGTTATCATTATACCAGAAGAAATGATGGTTCAAAGTGAACTTTATTCCCTCTAGGATGAAATTAATTTGATCCTTTTTCATATTTGATTCTTTCATGATGATTTTCCGAACATTTTCTATTCCCTGCTCATGTTGGATCGAGGTATACAGTGATTTTACGTCACAGGCGGCTAGCAGGAAACCTTCTTTCCATGTAATTCCATTTAATATATTTAAGATTTGTGTCACTTGTAACTCCAAGGGAGTGATTTATCTGATAATTTGTCCCTGTGGACTTCAGTATGTTGGAAAGACATACCGTTGCCTTCATATCAAAATTAATGAACACTTAGGTAACATAAGAACGAAAAAAGATAATCATAGCATCCCGGAACACTTTACAAAAATTCATAACAGTGACCCCTCAGTATTGGAGTTCATTGGGATCAAATTAGTGCAAAAACCACGGAGAGGGGGAGATTGGAATAGCACTTTACTTAAAGAAGAAGCAAGAACCATCTTTGAATTGGGGACTTTAGTACCGAATAGACTGAATATAGATTGGGTGCTTCACCCAGCGGCATAACTAGCCATTTTTCTCCTCCAAGCCAAAACATTCTCTGGTGCCCCCCCATCCCCCCATCTTCATAATTGCCACTAGTAAAGTAATGAATCTACATGCACTTAAGGTGCACGCAGCAAAAAGGGGTGTGACCTTGCTGAAATGGGTGTGGCTTTGCATAAAGGGACGTGGCATTGCAGGAAAAGGCTACCTTATACCCCAGTTTTGCAACCTGCATGCCCAGACGTTGGCCACCACAGGAAAAAAAGAATCCTGATTCATGCCCCTTACATTATTTGTCATTTTTCCTCCTTATAGTAATGCCCAGTATACATTATGCCACATACTGCAATGGCTCTTAGACATTATGCCACACACAATAATGCCCACGACACAATATGCCACACACCATAATGCCCCCGACACATTATGCCACACACCGTAATGCCTGTGACACATTATGACATGCGTTGCAATGCACGTTATACATTATGCTACACACTGCAATGCCCCTGATACATTATAGCACATACAATGCCTGTGACACATTATGACACACACCACAATGTCCGTGATACATTATGCCACACACTGCAATGTCAGTGATCCATTATGCCACACACTGCAATGACCCTGAGACATTATACCACATACCACAATGCCCGTGATATAGTATACCACACACAATAATGCCTATGACACATACCGCAATGCCCGTTATACCCTATGCCACACACCACAATGCCCGTTATACACTATGCCACACACTGCAATGCCCCTGAGACAGTATACCACATACCACAATGCCCGTGATATAGTATGCCACACACCGTAATGCCTGTGACACATTATGACACACACAGCAATGTCTGCGATACATTATGCCACACACCGCAATGCCCATTACACATTAAGTCCTACAGTAAGTCTTCTAATTACTTTTACATTACCTGCTCATTGCCAGGGGTTTCATGCTTTTGGTTCCATGCACGGTGCCAGGGGTTTTCATGCTCAGGGTGTCATACTCGTTGCCAGGGGTTTCATGCGGCAGGTGTTATGCTTGTTGCCAGAGGTATCATGTGCTGGGTTTCAAGCCTGTTGCCAGGGGTTTCATGCACTAGGTGTCATGCTCGTTGCTAGGGGGTAATGCTTGTTGCCAGGGATTTCATGAGCTGGGTGTTGTTTGTAATCAGGGGGCAATGCTTGTTGCTAGGGCTGTGCTCCCAGTGCCCCATATGCCTCCCAGTGCCAGTTACACACATACCCCCATTGCCAAATATGCCCCCCCAGTGCCAGGTACACATATACTCCCAGTGCCAAATATGCCCCCCCCCCCCGTGCCAGGTACACATATATTTCCAGTGCCAAATATGCCCACCCCAGTGCCAGGTACACATATACACCCAGTGCCACATATGCACCCCCCAGTGCCAGGTACAAATATACCCCCAGTGCCAAATATGTTCCCCCAGTGCCAAATATGCTCCCCCAGCGCCAAATATTCCCCCCAGTGCCAAATATGCTCCCCCCGTGCCAAATATGCCCCCCCCCCAGTGCCAAATATGCTCTCCCAGGGCCAGGTACTACCCCCCCCCCCCGCCCGGGCTCCCCCGCTACTATGCGTTTTGGGAAGGAGGACACGGAGGGCACAGCACGCGCCTCTCCTATGTGACCCTCCAGTGTCTCCGGCGGCAGCGGAGTATATGTCAAATTAAGTGCCGGTTTGTGAGCCAATCAGAGCTCATGAACGGTCACTTCATTTAACAGAGGCGCCGCTGCCGCCGGAGACCCAGGAGGGACACACAGGAGAGGCGCGCACTGTGCCCTCCATGTCCTCTTTCCCAAAACAGCCTCAATCAGTGGTGGCGGCACCCCCGCAGCCCTGCGCACCTCCTAGCTACCACAGTGGCTGCGGCCCCCTAGTTACGCTACTGGCTTCACCCCTTGCTGAAAGAAGGATAAGAAATCAAGTTGTGTATAACATTTGCTCTTATAAGCACTGACCATGGCCTCCCTGCTAATAATATAGAACACAAGGGATAGACTGAAATATAAATATGAATACATTATATACATAGTACCCAGTATTAATTAAATAAATATAATATAGATATAATAAAAAATAAAAAAAACACTATAACAATAATTGATAAATTTTAGGAATAATATTCACTGTGTTAAATGTGTGTCTGCGTGTTTGTATGTTACCTAAAAGTAGATTATGGTTAATCTACAAGAAAAAGATAGAATTAAAAACTAATTGAACATAAACAAATAGAGAAATAAAAGTATTGTTTCTCATACGTCCTAGAGGACGCTGGGGACTCCAAAAGGACCATGGGGCATAGACGGGATCCGCAGGAGACATGGGCACTTTAAGACTTTAAATGGGTGTGAACTGGCTCCTCCCTCTATGCCCCTCCTCCAGACCTCAGTTAGATTCTGTGCCCAGAGAGACTGGACACACACCAGGGGAGCTCTCCTGAGTTTCTCTGAAAAAATACTTTTTTTAAATTTATCGTTTTCAGGGAGCACTGCTGGCAACAGGCTCCCTGCTTCGTGGGACTGAGGGGAGAGAAGCAGACCTACTTCTGTGAATTAATGGCTCTGTCTGATTCTTAGGCTACTGGACACCATTAGCTCCAGAGGGTCTGATCACTTGGTATAGCCTAGTTGCTCGTTCCCGGAGCCGCGCCGTCGTCCCCCTCACAGAGCCAGAAGAAAGAAGCCGGGTGAGTAACCGAAGCAAAGAAGACTTCATTACAGATGACAGAAGACTTCAGTCTTGGAGGTACCGCGCAGCGGTCGCGCTGCGCGCCATTGCTCCCACACACAAGTGGTACTGCATGGGTACAGTGCGCAGGGGGGGCATCCTGGGCAGCAATTATACCTCAAATTCAGCCTGGCAAAAGTAGTATACAGTGCATAGTCACTGTATATAGACCAGTATTTAAAAAATAGCGGGACATAAGCGCGCCATGAAGGGGGCGGGGCTTGGTCCTTCCAGCTCTACTCAGCGCCATTTTCTCTCCACTGTGAGCTGCAGAGACGCTGGTCCTGGCCTCCTACACTTCTGTCACAAGTAACAGGGTGCTAAACGGGGGGGAACAGCAAATTTTGGTGTTGATTATTATTATTTTAAACAGCGCTGACAGGTCTGGGGCATTATTACTAGTGATGAGCGGATTCGGTTTTACTCGGTTTTACTCGGTTTTACTCGGTTCTCAAAACGGCATCTTATTGGCTCACGGATGTCACGTGTTTTGGATAGCCTATAAGATGCCGTTTTGAGAACCGAGTAAAACCGAGTAAAACCGAGTAAAACCGAACCTCGCTCATCACTAATTATTATATACTTTCAGACCGGGTTGGGCGCTGGGTGTGAGCTGGCAAACTCCCTCTGTGTTCCTCTGATAGGCCTTATTGTGGGTCTGTCCCCTATAGCCGGTGTGATAGTGGTGTCGGTATGAGTGTCGACATGTCTGAGGCTGAAGGCTCTTCCCAGGAGGAGGCTGGTGTGGGGACAGAATAGTGTGAGGGAGTGAATCTGTCGGCACCGCCGACTGCTGATTGGGTAAATATGTTGAGTGCCTTGAATGCAAACGTGGCTTTATTAAATAAGAGATTGGATAAATCTGAGGCTCAGAACCAAACATGGAGACAATCCATGGAAGATGCTTTATCCCAAACGCAGTCTCTCTCATGGTCACAGAAACGGCCATTTACCCAAATAGCAGACACAGATAGCGACACGGATTCGGATTCCAGTGTCAACTATGGTGATGGCAGGTTGAATCCTAAACTGGCTAAGAGCATTCAGTACATGATTGTGGCAATAAAAGAGGTGTTACATATCACGGAAGACCCTGCTGTTCCTGAGACAAGGGTCTGTATGTTTAAAGGAAAGAAACCTCCGGTAACGTTTCCTCCCTCTCATGAACTGAACACTCTTTTTGAAAAGGCTTGGGAAAATCCTGACAAAAAGTTGCTGATTCCCAAGAGAATTATTATGGCATGCCCGTTCCCCTCTGAGGATAGGAATAAGTGGGAGTCAACCCCCAATGTGGACAAAGCTCTAGCACGGCTGTCCAAGAAGGTGGCGCTTCCGTCCCCTGACACGGCGGCCCTAAAAGATCCTGCGGATCATAAGCAGGAAACTACTTTGAAATCTATTTACGCCACTACGGGTACGCTGCTCAGACCTGCTGTAGCATCGGCATAGGTGAGTAGTGCAATTGAAAAGTGGGCAGATAACTTATCATCTGACTTGGACACCCTGGATAGGGATAGCATTCTTTTGACACTGGGTCATATCAGGGACGCTGCAGTCTATCTAAGGGAGGTTGCGAGAGATATTGGTCTCTTGGGATCAAGGGCCAATGCCATAGCAATCTCGGCTAGGAGAGCATTATGGACTCATCAATGGAATGGTGATGCGGACTCTAAGAGGGCTATGGAGGCTCTGCCGTATAAAGGTGGTGTTTTGTTTGGTGAGGGCCTCGCGGACCTGGTAGCTACAGCTACCGCGGGTAAGTCATCTTTTCTACCTTATGTCCCTGCACAACAAAAGAAAACGCCTCTTTATCAGATGCAGTCATTTCGGTCTAATAAATTCAAAAAAGGACAAGGGTCCTCCTTCCTTGCTGCTAGAGATAGGGGAAGAGGAAAAAAGTCGCCGGCTGTGTCAAGCTCCCAAGAGCAGAAGTCCTCCTCGGCCGCTGCCAAATCCACCGCATGACGCTGGGGCTCCACTGCTGGAGTCCGCACCGGTGGGGGCACGTCTTCAACTCTTCAGTCAGGTCTGGGCTTGTTCGGCCCTGCATCCTTGGGTGCTAGAAATAGTGGTCCAAGGATACAAACTGGAGTTTCAAGACGTGCCCCCTTACCGATTTTTCAAATCGGACTTACCAGCTTCTCTTCCGGAAAGGGAGGTAGTATGCGCTGCGATACAAAAGCTGTGTCTACAGCAAGTTATTGTCACGGTCCCCCCGTCACAACGGGGAAAAGGTTTTTATTCCAGCCTGTTCGTGGTCCCGAAGCCGGATGGTTTGGTCAGACCGATTCTGAACCTAAAATCCCTCAATTTCTTTCCAAAAAAATTAAAATTCAAGATGGAATCTCTCCGAGCAGTAATCTCCAGTCTGGAAGGGGGGGATTTTATGGCATCAGTCGACATAAAAGATGCCTACTTGCATGTCCCAATATATCCTCCACATCAAGCTTTCCTGAGGTTTGCTGTTCAGGATTGTCATTACCAGTTTCAGACGTTGCCGTTTGGTCTTTCCACGGCTCTGAGGGTTTTCACCAAAGTAATGGCGGAAATGATGGTGATCCTGCGCAAGCAGGGTGTCACAATTAACCCATACTTGGACGATCTCCTGATAAAGGTGAGCTCAAAGGAGCAGTTACTAAGAAACGTTGCGCTCTCCCTGAAAGTCCTGCAACAACATGGCTGGCTCCTAAATTTGCCAAAGTCACAGTTGGTTCCGACAACACGGCGGTCATTCTTGGGCATGATCCTAGACACGGAACTGCAGAGAGTGTTTCTCCCAGTAGAAAAAGCTCTGGAAATCCAGAACATGGTCAAGGAGATTCTGAAACCAGCAGGAGTGTCGATTCATCAATGCACGCGGGTGCTAGGGAAGATGGTGGCAGCATTCCATGCCAGGGTGTTTCAGTGGGACCTGTTGGACAAGTGGGCCGGGTCTCACCTGCACATGCACCGGAAAATAAGCCTATCCTCCAGGACCAGAGTATCTCTCCTGTGGTGGCTCCAAAGTTCTCACCTCCTGGAGGGGCGCAGGTTCGGGATCCAGGACTGGGTCCTGGTGACAACAGATGCAAGTCTCCGAGGCTGGGGAGCAGTCACACAGGGGGAAAATTTCCAGGGAAAATGGTCAAGCCAGGAAGCTTGTCTGCACATAAACATTCTGGAATTGAGAGCCCTCTACAACGGCCTTCTACAAGCGGAACATCTTCTTCGCGGTCTGCCCGTCCTGATTCAGTCGGACAACATTACAGCAGTAGCGTACATAAACCGCCAGGGTGGAACAAAGAGCAGAGCGGCGATGGCGGAGGCCACAAAAGTTCTCAGCTGGGCGGAAAAAACATGCAAGCGCTGAGTCAGCGGTCTTCATTCCGGGAGTGGACAACTGGGAAGCAGACTTCCTTAGCAGACACGATCTTCATCCATGAGAGTGGGGTCTTCATCAAGAGGTCTTTGCAGAAGTGACAAGTCGTTGGGGAATTCCTCAAATAGACATGATGGCGTCTCGCCTCAACAAGAAGCTTCAGCGGTATTGTTCTAGGTCGAGGGACCCTCAAGCCAGTGCAGTGGACGCCCTGGTGTCACGTGGGTGTTTCAGTCGGTATATGTGTTCCCTCCACTTCCACTCATTCCAAAGGTGATAAGGATCATAAGAAGAACAAGGGTTCAGGCAATACTCATTATTTCAGATTGGCCACGGAGGGCCTGGTATCCGGATCTTCAGGAATTACTCATAGGAGATCCCTGGCCTCTTCCTCTGAGAGAGGACCTATTACAGCAAGGGCCGTGCGTGTTCCAAGACTTACCGCGGTTGCGTTTGATGGTGTGGTGGTTGAACGCCAAATCCTAGTTAGGAAGCGTATTCCCGGTGAAGTCATCCCCACTCTACTTAAAGCTAGAAAGGAAGTAACGACAAAGCATTATCACCGAATTTGGAAAAAAGATGTGTCTTGGTGTGAATCCAAGAAGGCTCCTACGGTAGAATTTCAGCTGGGTCGTTTCCTCCATTTTTTGCAAGCAGGTGTGGATGAGGGCCTAAAGTTGGGCTCCATTAAAGTGAAGATTTCGGCCTTATCGATTTTCTTTCAAAAAGAATTGGCCACCCTTCCAGAGGTTCAGACTTTCGTGAAGGGAGTGCTGCACATCCAACCTCCATTTGTGCCCCCGGTGGCAACATGGGATCTTAACGTGGTGTTGCAGTTTCTTATGTCACACTGGTTTGAACCTTTATGAAAGGTTGAGTTAAAATTTCTCACTTGGAAAGTCGTCATGCTTTTAGCCTTGGCGTCCGCAAGGCGGGTGTCGGAATTAGCGGCTTTGTCTCATAAGAGCCCCTATTTGATCTTCCATGAGGATAGAGCGGAATTGAGAACTCGTCAACAATTTCTGCCAAAGGTGGTTTCTTCGTTTCACATGAACCAACCTATTGTGGTGCCTGTGGCTACTGAAGCCTTGGCTGATTCAAAGTCTCTCGATGTAGTTAGAGCGTTGAAAGTTATGTAGCCAGAACGGCTCGTATTAGGAAAACAGAGGCTCTGTTCATCCTGTATGCTCCCAACAAAATTGGGGCTCCTGCTTCTAAACAGACTATTGCACGCTGGATCTGTGATATGATTCGGCATGCTCATTCTACGGCTGGATTGCCGTTACCGGATTCGGTGAAGGCCCATTCTACTAGGGAGGTGGGCTCATCTTGGGCGGCTGCCCGAGGAGTCTCGGCAGTTCAATTTTGCCGAGTAGCTACGTGGTCGGGTTCAAACACTTTTGCTAAGTTCTACAAGTTTGATACCCTGGCTGATGAGGACCTCATGTTTGCTCAATCGGTGCTGCAGAGGCGTCCGCACTCTCCCGCCCGGTCTGGAGCTTTGGTATAAACCCCATGGTCTAGGACATATGAGAAAATAGGATTTTAATACCTACCGGTAAATCCTTTACTCTTAGTCCGTAGAGGATGCTGGGCGCCCGTCCCAGTGTGGACTCTGGCTGCAGTACATGTTAGTAGTTATTGTTTAGGTTACACGACGGTTGTGTTTCGGTTAAAATCAGCCTGTTGCTGATTTTGGTTCATGCCGTTAACTGGTGTTAGTTAAAAGCCATGTTGTACGGTGTGTTGTGGTGTGAGCTGGTGTGTATCTCAACCTTGGTTTAACAAAAATCCTTTTCCTCGAAATGTCTGTCTCCCTGGGCACAGTTCCTATAATGGAGGTCTGGAGGAGGGGCATAGAGGGAGGAGCCAGTTCACACCCATTTAAAGTCTTAAAGTGCCCATGTCTCCTGCGGATCCCGTCTATACCCCATGGTCCTTTTGGAGTCCCTAGCATCCTACACGGACTAAGAGAAAAGGATTTACCGGTAGGTATTAAAATCCTATTTTTTATGGACGTTTATTATATTTTTTATATTTGTTACTATTTTTTACCAATGGTGTGAATATGGGATCATCAACCACAGATATCATTACATTAAAGCGGAAGGAAAAACTAACCTCTAATCTATAAGAAAACAAGAGAACTAAATTAATTCAATACTATCTTTTATCATGTATATAACATAAATGAATAGAAGAGACAAAAGAACTGTTTTAACTGACGCCTGTCATTTCATTACTTGCAAGAATACATATGGAATGGTGTTAATATCCCCGTGATTACCGCATTAAGAATGGAAGGAAAAATAAACATTGTAACCTACGGTTGCCCTGACAACCAGGGACACACTTAAAGTCATCAAAGTAAGGGCAGAAGTGACATAGCGTCCTGAAGTACGACGGAGGTTCAAAAGAGTCCTTATAAAAATCGAAGCTGCAGCCTGAGATAATGGGGCGGAAACGATGCAAGCAAGGTGGCGGGCGGAAGTGACGTGATGCGAGGACAGAGAGCAGCAGCGTAGTGGTAACTATGACTACGCAGCTTGAAGTAAATGGGGTGGAAAATAAGAATTTACTCACCGGTAATTCTATTTCTCGTAGTCCGTAGTGGATGCTGGGTACTCCGTAAGGACCATGGGGTATAGACGGGCTCCGCAGGAGACTGGGCACTCTTAAAAGAAAGATTAGGTACTATATCTGGTGTGCACTGGCTCCTCCCTCTATGCCCCTCCTCCAGACCTCAGTTAGGGAAACTGTGCCCGGAAGAGCTGACATTACTAGGAAAGGATTTTGAATCCAGGGTAAGACTCATACCAGCCACACCAATCACACCGTACAACTCGTGATAACTATACCCAGTTAACAGTATGAACAATAACTGAGCCTCTCTCAACAGATGGCTCATACAATAACCCTTTAGTTAAGCAATAACTATATACATGTATTGCAGAGAGTCCGCACTTGGGACGGGCTCCCAGCATCCACTACGGACTACGAGAAATAGAATTACCGGTGAGTAAATTCTTATTTTCTCTGACGTCCTAGTGGATGCTGGGTACTCCGTAAGGACCATGGGGATTATACCAAAGCTCCCAAACGGGCGGGAGAGTGCGGATGACTCTGCAGCACCGAATGAGCAAACTCAAGGTCCTCCTCAGCCAGGGTATCAAACTTGTAGAATTTTGCAAAAGTGTTTGAACCCGACCAAGTAGCAGCTCGGCAAAGTTGTAAAGCCGAGACCCCTCGGGCAGCCGCCCAAGAAGAGCCCACCTTCCTCGTGGAATGGGCTTTTACTAATTTAGGATGCGGCAGTCCAGCCGCAGAATGTGCAAGCTGAATCGTGCTACAGATCCAGCGAGCAATAGTCTGCTTTGAAGCAGGAGCACCCAGCTTGTTGGGTGCATGCAGGATAAATAGCGAGTCAGTTTTTCTGACTCTAGTCGTCCTGGAAACATAAAGTTTCAGGGCCCGGACTACGTCCAGCAACTTGGAATCCTCCAAGTCCCTAGTAGCCGCAGGTACCACAATAGGTTGGTTCAAATGAAACGATGATACCACCTTAGGGAGAAATTGGGGACGAGTCCTCCAGTCTGCCCTTTCCATATGGAAGATCAGATATGGGCTTTTACATGACAAAGCCGCCAATTCTGACACACGCCTAGTCCAAGCTAAGGCCAAAAGCATGACCACTTTCCACGTGAGATATTTTAGCTCCACGGTCTTAAGTGGCTCAAACCAGTGGGATTTTAGGAATCCAACACACGTTAAGATCCCAAGGTGCCACTGGAGGCACAAAAGGGGCTGAATATGCAGCACCCCTGTAACAACGTCCGAACTTCAGGCAGTGAAGCCAGTTCTTTTTGAGAGAAAAAGGGATAGGGCCGAAATCTTGGCCTTTATGGATCGTAATTTTAGTCCCATAGTCACTCCTGACTGTAGGAAGTGCAGGAATCGACCCCCCTGGAATTCCTCTGTAGGGCCTTCCCGGCCACACACCAAGCAACCTATTTTCGCCATATACAGTGAAAAAGTCTTGCTGTCACGTCTTTCCTAGCCTTTATCAGCGTAGGAATAACTGCATCCGGAATGCCCTTTTCCGCTAGGATCCGGCGTTCAACCGCCATGCCGTCCAACGCAGCCGCGGTAAGTCTTGGATCAGACAGGGTCCCTGTTGCAACATGTCCTGACTGAGAGGCAGAGGCCATGGGTCCTCTGAGAGCAATTCTTGCAGTTCCGGGTACCGAGTCCTTCTTGGCCAATCCGGAGCAAAGAATATTGTTCACACTCCTCCGTTTATTACAATTCTCAGCCCTTGGGTCTGAGAGGAAGAGGAGGGAATATATGGACCGACTGGAACACCCACGGTGTTACTAGTGCGACCACAGCTATCGCCTGAGAGTCCCTTGACCCAGCGTAAAACCTTTTTTATCTTTTTATTGAGGTGGGACGCCATGTAGTCCACCTGAGGCAGTTTCCATCAATTTGCAAAACTGCGTGAAGACTTCCTGATGAAGTCACCACTTTCCCGGGTGGAGGTCGTGTCCACTCCCGGAATGAACACTGCTGACAGTGTGCTTACTTGATTCTCCGCCCAGCAAAGAATTCTGGTGGCTTCTACCCTCGCCACCCTGCTCCTTGTGCCGCCCTGGCGGTTTACATGAGCCCCTGCGGTCTGACTGGATCAGAACCGGTTGGTCGCGAAGCAGGAACTCCGCTTGACTTAGGGCGTTGTATATGGCCCTTAGTTCCAGGATATTGATGTGAAGGCAAGTCTGTTGGCTTGACCACAAACCTTGGAATTTTCTTCCCTGTGTAACTGCCCCCCACCCTCGGAGGCTTGCATCCGTGGTCACCAGGACCCAGTTCTGAATGCCGAATCTGCGGCCCTCGAGAAGGTGAGTACTCCGCAGCCACCACAGGAGAGACACCCTAGCCCTGGGGGATAGGGTGATTAACCGATGCATCTAAAGATGTGATCCAGGCCACTTGTCCAGTAAGTTCCATTGTCCTTGCATGGAACCAGCCGAAGGGGATGGCCTCGTATGATACCATCATCCTTCCCAGGACTCGAGTGCAGTGATGCACTGACACCTGTTTTGGTTTTCAATGGATTCCTGACCAGTGTCATGAGCTCCTGAGCTCTCTCTATCGGGAGATAAACCCTCTTCTGGTCTGTGTCTAGGATCATGCCTAGGCGAGGCAGATGAGCTGTAGGAACCAACTGCGACTTCGGAATATATAGAATCCAGTCGTGTTGCCGTTTCACTTCCAGAGAAGGTGATACGCTGTCCAGCAACTGCTCCCTTGATCTCGCTTTTATGAGGAGATCATCCAAGTATGTGATAATAGTGACACCTTGCTTCCGCAGGAGCACCATCATATCCGCCATTACCTTGGTGAAATTGGTAATGACAATCCCGTACCGCAATTCTGAGGTACGCCTGATGAGGTGGATAAATGGGGATCATCCCTTATGTCCCGATTCATTTCAGGCTTGCAATGACCGCTCTTAGCGATTCCATCTTGAACCTGAACCTTTTCAGGTATATGTTCAGGGATTTTAATACAATATGGGTCTAACCGAACCGTCTGGTTTCGGGATTATAACATGGTCGAATAATAACACCCTCTTGTTGAAGGAGGGGACCCTTGACCACCACCTGTTGAAGATACAATTTACGAATTGCAGTTAACACTGGCTCCCTCTCTTGGGGGGAAGCCCGCCGGGTCCTCGGTGAGGGGGCATCTTCTCACAGTCCAGCCTGTATCCCTGCGATACAATTTCTATTGCCCAGGGATCTAACAGGGAGTGAACCCACTTGTGGCTGAACTTACGAAGGCGTGTCCCCACCGGGCCTAGCTCCGCCTGTGGAGCCCCAGCGACATGCGGTGGATTTTTGTAGAGGCCGGGGAGGACTTCTGTTCCTGGGGACTAGCTATGTTGTACAGCTTCTTTCCTCTGCCCCCGGCTCTGACAAGAAAGGACGCACCTCAGACTTTCTTGTTTCTTTATTCGAAAAGCTGCATTTAATAATGTCGTGCTTTCCTAGGCTGTGCAGGAATATAAGGCAAAATATCAGAATTACCAGCTATAGCTGTGGAGACCAGGCCCGAGAACCTTTCTCCACACAATCCTCAGCCTTCCATATGCCTCTTAAGTCGGCATCATCTGTCCAATGTATATTCTACAGGACACGTCAAGCAGAAATCGACATAGCTTTTGTCTCTAGGACCCAGTATACTCATGTCCCTTTGGGCATGCTTTATAATTATATATCTATCACTTAAGACAGCATCTTAAAATAAGAATTTACTTACCGATAATTCTATTTCTCGTAGTCCGTAGTGGATGCTGGGGACTCCGTCAGGACCACAGGGGGAATAGCGGCTCCGCAGGAGACAGGGCACAAAAGTAAAAGCTTTAGGATCAGGTGGTGTGCACTGGCTCCTCCCCCTATGACCCTCCTCCAAGCCTCAGTTAGGATACTGTGCCCGGACGAGCGTACACAATAAGGAAGGATTTTGAATCCCGGGTAAGACTCATACCAGCCACACCAATCACACTGTACAACCTGTGATCTGAACCCAGTTAACAGCATGATAACAGCGGAGCCTCTGAAAAGATGGCTCACAACAATAATAACCCGATTTTTGTAACAATAACTATGTACAAGTATTGCAGACAATCCGCACTTGGGATGGGCGCCCAGCATCCACTACGGACTACGAGAAATAGAATTATCGGTAAGTAAATTCTTATTTTCTCTGACGTCCTAAGTGGATGCTGGGGACTCCGTCAGGACCATGGGGATTATACCAAAGCTCCCAAACGGGCGGGAGAGTGCGGATGACTCTGCAGCACCGAGTGAGAGAACTCCAGGTCCTCCTCAGCCAGGGTGTGCCCCTGACCAAGTAGCAGCTCGGCAAAGTTGTAAAGCCGAGACCCCTCGGGCAGCCGCCCAAGATGAGCCCACCTTCCTTGTGGAATGGGCATTTACGTATTTTGGCTGTGGCAGGCCTGCCACAGAATGTGCAAGCTGAATTGTACTACACATCCAACTAGCAATCGTCTGCTTAGAAGCAAGAGCACCCAGTTTGTTGGGTGCATACAGGATAACAGCAAGTCAGTTTTCCTGACTCCAGCCGTCCTGGAAACCTATATTTTCAGGGCCCTGACAACATCTAGCAACTTGGAGTCCTCCAAGTCCCTAGTAGCCGCAGGTACCACAATAAGCTGGTTCAGGTGAAACGCTGACACCACCTTAGGGAGAAACTGGGGACGAGTCCGCAGCTCTGCCCTGTCCGAATGGACAATCAGATATGGGCTTTTGTGAGACAAAGCCGCCAATTCTGACACTCGCCTGGCCGAGGCCAGGGCCAACATCATGGTCACTTTCCATGTGAGATATTTCAAATCCACAGATTTGAGCGGTTTAAACCAATGTGATTTGAGGAATCCCAGAACTACGTTGAGATCCCACAGTGCCACTGGAGGCACAAAAGGGGGTTGTATATGCAGTACTCCCTTGACAAACTTCTGGACTTCAGGAACTGAAGCCAATTCTTTCTGGAAGAAAATCGACAGGGCCGAAATTTGAACCTTAATGGACCCCAATTTGAGGCCCATAGACACTCCTGTTTGCAGGAAATGCAGGAATCGACCGAGTTGAAATTTCTTCGTGGGGCCTTCCTGGCCTCACACCACGCAACATATTTTCGCCACATGTGGTGATAATGTTGTGCGGTCACCTCCTTCCTGGCTTTGACCAGGGTAGGAATGACCTCTTCCGGAATGCCTTTTTCCCTTAGGATCCGGCGTTCAACCGCCATGCCGTCAAACGCAGCCGCGGTAAGTCTTGGAACAGACATGGTACTTGCTGAAGCAAGTCCCTTCTTAGCGGCAGAGGCCATGAGTCCTCTGTGAGCATCTCTTGAAGTTCCGGGTACCAAGTCCTTCTTGGCCAATCCGGAGCCACGAGTATAGTTCTTACTCCTCTACGTCTTATAATTCTCAGTACCTTAGGTATGAGAAGCAGAGGAGGGAACACATACACCGACTGGTACACCCACGGTGTTACCAGGACGTCCACAGCTATTGCCTGAGGGTCTCTTGACCTGGCGCAATACCTGTCCAGTTTTTTGTTCAGGCGGGACGCCATCATGTCCACCTTTGGTCTTTCCCAACTGTTCACAATCATGTGGAAGACTTCCCGATGAAGTCCCCACTCTCCCGGGTGGAGGTCGTGCTGAGGAAGTCTGCTTCCCAGTTGTCCACTCCCGGAATGAACACTGCTGACAGTGCTATCACATGATTTTCCACCCAGCGAAGAATCCTTGCAGTTTCTGCCATTGCCCTCCTGCTTCTTGTGCCGCCCTGTCTGTTTACGTGGGCGACTGCCGTGATGTTGTCCCACTGGATCAATACCGGCTGACCTTGAAGCAGAGGTCTTGCTAAGCTTAGAGCATTGTAAATTGCTCTTAGCTCCAGTATATTTATGTGGAGAGAAGTCTCCAGACTTGATCACACTCCCTGGAAATTTTTTCCTTGTGTGACTGCTCCCCAGCCTTTCAGGCTGGCATCCGTGGTCACCAGGACCCAGTCCTGAATGCCGAATCTGTGGCCCTTTAGTAGATGAGCACTCTGCAGCCACCACAGAAGAGACACCCTTGTCCTTGGAGACAGGGTTATCCGCTGATGCATCTGAAGCTGCGATCCGGACCATTTTTCCAGCAGATCCCACTGAAAAGTTCTTGCGTGAAATCTGCCGAATGGAATCGCTTCGTAAGAAGCCACCATTTTTCCCAGGACCCTTGTGCAATGATGCACTGACACTTTTCCTGGTTTTAGGAGGTTCCTGACTAGCTCGGATAACTCCCTGGCTTTCTCCTCCGGGAGAAACACCTTTTTCTGGACTGTGTCCAGAATCATCCCTAGGAACAGCAGACGTGTCGTCGGAGACAGCTGCGATTTTGGAATATTTAGAATCCACCCGTGCTGTCGTAGAACTACTTGAGATAGTGCTACTCCGACCTCCAACTGTTCTCTGGACCTTGCCCTTATCAGGAGATCGTCCAAGTAAGGGATAATTAAGACGCCTTTTCTTTGAAGAAGAATCATCATTTCGGCCATTACCTTGGTAAAGACCCGGGGTGCCGTGGACAATCCAAACGGCAGCGTCTGAAACTGATAGTGACAGTTTTGTACCACGAACCTGAGGTACCCTTGGTGAGAAGGGCAAATTGGGACATGGAGGTAAGCATCCTTGATGTCCAGGGACACCATATAGTCCCCTTCTTCCTGGTTCGCTATCACTGCTCTGAGTGACTCCATCTTGATTTGAACCTTTGTATGTAAGTGTTCAAATATTTCAGATTTAGAATAGGTCTCACCGAGCCGTCTGGCTTCAGTACCACAATATAGTGTGGAATAATACCCCTTTCCTTGTTGTAGGAGGGGTACTTTGATTATCACCTGCTGGGAATACAGCTTGTGAATTGTTTCCAATACTGCCTCCCTGTCGGAGGGAGACGTTGGTAAAGCAGACTTCAGGAACCTGCGAGGGGGAGACGTCTCGAATTTCCAATCTGTACCCCTGGGATACTACTTGTAGGATCCAGGGGTCCACTTGCGAGTGAGCCCACTGCGCGCTGAAACTCTTGAGACGACCCCCCACCGCACCTGAGTCCGCTTGTACGGCCCCAGCGTCATGCTGAGGACTTGGCAAAAGCGGTGGAGGGCTTCTGTTCCTGGGAATGGGCTGCCTGCTGCAGTCTTCTTCCCTTTCCTCTATCCCTGGGCAGATATGACTGGCCTTTTGCCTGCTTGCCCTTATGGGGACGAAAGGACTGAGGCTGAAAAGACGGTGTCTTTTTCTGCTGAGATGTGACTTGGGGTAAAAAAAAAAAGTGGATTTTCCAGCTGTTGCCGTGGCCACCAGGTCCGATGGACCGACCCCAAATAACTCCTCCCCTTTATACGGCAATACTTCCATGTGCCGTTTGGAATCTGCATCACCTGACCACTGTCGTGTCCATAAACATCTTCTGGCAGATATGGACATCGCACTTACTCTTGATGCCAGAGTGCAAATATCCCTCTGTGCATCTCGCATATATAGAAATGCATCCTTTAAATGCTCTATAGTCAATAAAATACTGTCCCTGTCAATGGTATCAATATTTTCAGTCAGGGAATCCGACCAAGCCACCCCAGCGCTGCACATCCAGGCTGAGGCGATCGCTGGTCGCAGTATAACACCAGTATGTGTGTATATACTTTTTAGGATATTTTCCAGCCTCCTATCAGCTGGCTCCTTGAGGGCGGCCGTATCTGGAGACGGTAACGCCACTTGTTTTGATAAGCGTGTGAGCGCCTTATCCACCCTAAGGGGTGTTTCCCAACGCGCCCTAACTTCTGGCGGGAAAGGGTATAACGCCAATAATTTTCTATCGGGGGAAACCCACGCATCATCACACACTTCATTTAATTTATCTGATTCAGGAAAAACTACAGGTAGTTTTTTCACACCCCACATAATACCCTCTTTTGTGGTACTTGTAGTATCAGAAATATGTAACACCTCCTTCATTGCCCTTAACATGTAACGTGTGGCCCAAATGGAAAATACGTTTGTTTCTTCACCGTCGACACTGGAGTCAGTGTCCATGTCTGTGTCTGTGTCGACTGACTGAGGTAAATGGGCGTTTTAAAGCCCCTGACGGTGTTTGAGACGCCTGGACAGGTACTAATTGGTTTGCCGGCCGTCTCATGTCGTCAACCGACCTTGCAGCGTGTTGACATTATCACGTAATTCCCTAAATAAGCCATCCATTCCGGTGTCGACTCCCTAGAGAGTGACATCACCATTACAGGCAATTGCTCCGCCTCCTCACCAACATCGTCCTCATACATGTCGACACACACGTACCGACACACAGCACACACACAGGGAATGCTCTGATAGAGGACAGGACCCCACTAGCCCTTTGGGGAGACAGAGGGAGAGTTTGCCAGCACACACCAAAACGCTATATTATACAGGGACAACCTTATATAAGTGTTTTCCCTTATAGCATCTTAATATATAATAATATCGCCAAATAAGTGCCCCCCCTCTCTGTTTTAACCCTGTTTCTGTAGTGCAGTGCAGGGGAGAGCCTGGGAGCCTTCCTAGCAGCGGAGCTGTGTAGGAAAATGGCGCTGTGTGCTGAGGAGAATAGGCCCCGCCCCCTTTTCGGCGGGCTTCTTCTCCCGTTTTTCTGACAACCTGGCAGGGGTTAAATACATCCATATAGCCCCAGGGGCATAGGCGTGCGCAGCACATTTTATTAGAGGGTGCACTGTTGGAGGGGTGTGTCTAGCACCGCCTTTTGGGCGTGTCTAGCACCATCTATTGACGGTCAACGTAATATAAAATATCCACCCTTGTACCAATCCTAATAATGCAGATGCATTGTCAGATGTAGCGGTGTGCACCAAACAAACACCCCTGATGGCACTCACTGCAATTACACTGCTCCTCCTCAGCCTGGTCTGGCTCCCCCTCTCTTTCCCCTGCAAGCTGCAGTCACTCACTGACACTGACTCGCAGACTAGTTACTGCTGCTGCTGGAAAAACGTGTTACGTGTCAATGCTGCTGCTGATAGAATAGGAGAGAGGTGGGCGTGTGACGGGTGGGCGTGCGAGCAGCATGATGTCATCACGTCACATCACGCTGTTTTTGTACATTGAGGTGGAGCCGGGAGTATGAAAGCCGGTGGCAGTGGCACCCTTGATTAACCCAGGCGTCCAGTCAGTAATGCAGTCCTGACAGGGTGCATTAATCAGCCTGCTCGGCGATCGCTGCATCAGGCATGTGAGATCAGATTGCCGGACATTAGGGGGTGCCTGTGCGCACCAGGCACCCCCCCTGCGCACGCCTATGCCCAGGGGCTATATGTGATGTATTTTTAGCCAGCATAGGTACTTTCATTGCTGCCCAGGGCGCCCCCCCCAAGCGCCCTGCACCCTCAGTGACCGTTGGTGTGAAGTGTGCTGAGAGCAATGGCGCACAGCTGCAGTGCTGTGCGCTACCTCATGAAGACTGAGAAGTCTTCAACCGCCGATTTCTGGACCTCTTCTCTCTTCAGCATCTGCAAGGGGGTCGGCGGCGCGGCTCCGGTGACCCATCCAGGCTGTACCTGTGATCGTCCCTCTGGAGCTAGTGTCCAGTAGCCTAAGAAGCCAATCCATCCTGCACGCAGGTGAGTTCACTTCTTCTCCCCTAAGTCCCTCGTTGCAGTGAGCCTGTTGCCAGCAGGACTCACTGAAAATAAAAAACCTTACAAAACTTTTACTCTAAGCAGCTCTTTAGGAGAGCCACATAGATTGCACCCTTCTCGGCCGGGCACAAAAACCTAACTGAGGCTTGGAGGAGGGTCATAGGGGGAGGAGCCAGTGCACAATACCTGATCCTAAAGCTTTTACTTTTGTGCCCTGTCTCCTGCGGAGCCGCTATTCCCCCTGTGGTCCTGACGGAGTCCCCAGCATCCACTTAGGATGTCAGAGAAAATATTTATATGCATACTAGAGTCTCAATCTCTGCTGATAAGGTACCAGTCCACGCTGCCACAGCGCTATAAACCCATGCCGACACAATCGCCGGTCTGGGTAGTATACTAGAATGTGCACACTATCTGCAGGATCCCTGAGAATAGCTAGTGCAAACAGGACACCCAAGGGGAAGATTCTCAACACATCCTGGCCCTAGTGGGGAAAGGATACAGCCTGAGAATTCTCTTGTGGGAAGCTGCCGTCTCTTATCTGGAGATTCCTGCTCTTTTTCCTCATGAGAGGAGGGAAATTTACCTCAGCATTCTTCTCCTTAACATGTGTACTCTCATGTCAGGGACAGATGAGTCATCAGTGATATGCAAATCATCTTTTATTCCAATAATCATATATTGAATATCTTTTAGCCCTCTTGGCTGTAACTTTGCATTATCGTAGTCGACAGTGGAGTTAAACTCCGTGTCGATACTTTGTTATTTTGGATAGTGAACATAGAGAGACTCTGAAGGACTCTGTGACATAGGGACAGACCAGGGTAGATTTCCTTTCTGTTCCCTAACCTTTTGTGCAATAATTTTACCTCAGCACTTACACATATCCAAACAGGTGTCGGCGTTGTCGATGGAGACACCCTCCCACACACATATCCGCTCTATCACCTCCTTAGAGGAGCCTTTTACCTCAGACATGTCGACACACGCGTACCGACACACCACACACACAGGGGATGCTCTATTTGAAGACAGTTCCCCCACCAGGCCCTTTGGAGAGACAGAGAGAGAGTATGCCAGCACACACCACAGCGCTATATAATACAGGGATTTACACTATACTGAGTGATTTTTCCCCTATAGCAGCTTATATACACAGTTTTGCGCCTAAATTTATGTGCCCCCCCTCTCTTTTTTACCCTTTGTGTACCAGGATACTGCAGGGGAGAGCAGTGGCGGATTTTGCGGGGGGCGATTAGGGCGAACGCCCCCCCTACATGTACCGGCACCGGGATGGAGGCCGGGTCCTGCTGCGGTGGTGGGAACGGGGTGGATAGCGGTGCAGCGCGGCGGGGGAAGGGGAGAGAGAGAGAGCGTCCTGACACGCGTACAGCGGCCTCTGTTTTTACCACACCCCCTCCTTCCTGTACGCGCGTCAGGACGCTCTCTCTCTCTCCTCGTCCCCCGCCGCGCTGCACCGCTCGCCGCCCCGTTCCCAATACCGCGGCGGGACCCGGCCTCCATTCACTGTCAGGTGTGTGTGTGAGTGTGTGTCGGTCAGGTGTGTGTGTGTGTGT